>NC_089324.1:16487630-16787630 GCF_036669915.1 Pocillopora verrucosa | reverse complement strand
CCTGCCTGCTTGATATTGTATTGTTATTGTAAGGAGAAATTCTGTCTTGGTCACTTGTGGGAGTTGAAGGGTTAATATGAAGCAAGGTGGAAACAGATCTTCTAATGCCTGTTTGTAATACAGGATCAATGTCAGTATATGAGTGAATGCACACCTACCCCTCCCCCAACCTAATAACAGTTAACTGCCGACAAATCAGGGTTAATTTTGGGTTTTAGGGGAGGAGTAGGTACACAGTTGCTCAAGTATAAGTATAAGTATAATTTATTTACCGTCAAGTACACAGGGAGTGATTGCCCAATCTCCCGAGCCAGAGGCTCATGATAAAAGTGACTGACTATAAAATACATTTACAAAGTCTGAAATTCTTAAATCTAAATTATTAGTTATCATGTTAAACTATTTACAAATGTATATTTAAACAAAAGCTACGTATACGCAGAAGTGTCAAAAGATTATAGACAGCTTTTGCATTGGCAGCCAGTAAAAATAAGAGTTTTCAGTTTTCTTCTAAAAGACGATAAGTCTAATCAAATACTGACATTGATCCTGTATTTCTTCAACTCCCAGAAGTGATTAACATGGAACTTCTCCCTATAATATCCATACATTATCCTGCAAACAGGTATTGAGAAAACTCCACCTTATCAGGTAGAAGTTGTTATCTTGATCTAACATTCAATTCTCATACCTGATTTGCAAGGAAATGTGTAGCAGCTAAAAGGGAGAATTAACTATCAGATCTTGGGAGTTAAAGGGTTATGATCGAGATGTTGATAATGGTGATTAGGATAACAATGATGATAACAATGACTAACACTTAAAATTGTGTGCAAATTGGCCAAAGAGAAAGTTATCACCAATTTAGTAGTAGCAAGAATTTCATCTCGAAATCAAGATTTTGATACCCAGTTACTGCTTTTGTTACAGAATTACTTATTCCATGTTTTCCTCAATTAAAAGCAAAATGTGAGAATTTTAAACAAATTTGAACTCAGTAGTAAGATTCATACTTGTCCTATTGCTACAACTATTTTGAGAAATTAACCAAATAATTTTTTCCTTCGTGATGCAGTTTATAGTTATTAGCATTTTTTCCACCCTATACCTGATCTTCTGCCCAAGTGTAATCCTTTCCAGTATATCCAGAACCTCGTAAACCAATCTGTACTACACGATCACAATCCAACAGCCCTTCCTCGACTGCTCTGCGGAATGTTGTTCCATGGGTAATTTTTTCCCCAAACATGACATCATTTGTATCAGAATGAGCATCTACATGAACAAGACCAACAGGTCCATGCTTTTCCTATTTGTAAACAAAAAAAAAAAAAACAGAAATCATATCGGAAATGATTGGTGATGTAATTTACAAAAACCACATTTATTTTCTTGAGCACCCTGGGCACCTATTAAATTTTTGGACCTTGAGAGGATCTACAAATTTTTCTAAGGATGGGGTGTATCAAGGAATCACACAGCTGATTTATGCCTGAATGAATAAAAAGGGCTAATGCTCAAAATATCAATGCCAAATAAAATTTTTAACCCTTTAACTCCCAAGATCTCATTAGTAATTCTCTTTATCTCTTTCCCCCTTTTTTCCGAAGATATGATTTCCGTTCCAATGACGGCTTACTCCTTGCTCCTTGCAGGGGTAAAACACTCACCACGCTCAGCAATCGATCTTTCCATGCCGCCGCCCCTAAATTGTGGAACAATCTTCCGGGCTCTATCAGAAACACCCAATCTTTAAACAAGTTTAAGAAGGCCATTAATACTTTTTTATTTGCCAAAGCTTTTTAATTATTAGTATCTAATTTCATATTTTTACATTTTCTTGGTGATCATTTTTTAATTTATTTATTTATTATTATTATTATTATTATTATTTCATTATTTTATTTTCTAATTTTTAGTTTTGAGTATCTATGTAGGGCTTGAATTTTTAACATTTAATTGTAATGCGCAATTGAAAATTCTTATATTGATAATTGTGCAATATAAGTCTAAAAATTATTATTATTATTATATTACTGTCTCCCATACAATTCATATGATGTTAGCTTGGAGAATTTGGAATTGGATCAACAAATAATCCCCTACTTGATGTTTTTCTTTATTCTCATTACTTGCCTGCTTGATATTGTACTGATAGTGTAGGAGAATTATTTCTAGATCTAGTGGGACTTAAAGGGTTAATGGTGTTTAACATATATTCTGCAACCTCATATCATGTTTTAAATAATAACAAGACTTGAACATGTATGATTGACAGTGAATTTAGAGATTTTAAGTCAGAGGAGAAATAATAATCAATAGTCCTCTTGCGCACTTCAGTTTTTCTGGGGAAGGGG
This sequence comes from Pocillopora verrucosa, assembly GCF_036669915.1. NCBI lineage: Eukaryota > Metazoa > Cnidaria > Anthozoa > Scleractinia > Pocilloporidae > Pocillopora > Pocillopora verrucosa. The sequence goes on along the minus strand of NC_089324.1, from coordinate 16,785,273 downwards.
GGGTGTTGAGAGGGGTGATAGTTAACTTGTCACTTTTATTAAGTTTTATTTAAGGTTGGGTGCTTATTAAGCTTTTAGACTCTAGGAGTGACCAGCATCTAATTTCTCCTTACAGTAATACAGCTGAATCATTCATTGAGATCATGAGAATAAAGGAAATGATTGCCAACCAAGGGAGCTTTGATTGCTAAACAAATTCTCATTGTCAGGACTAAAAGAAATGTATAGAGAAGAGTAGGGAGAATGTGGATACTGATGTTAGTGTGTAAAGGTTTAAAACTTTTCCTACCTACAAGGTGGGTGCTCATTTGAGGTTGGGTGCTCAATCAAATAAATCTGTCAAACTTTATCCACTAATGATCAGTCACATCTCTACTAACCTTGATTCCCTTAAGAATAGGATATGAAATAGTGTGATCACCTCCCAAAACTAGAGGTACACAGCCATAACCAGCAATTGTTGCAATATGTTTATGGATGATTTCCACGGTTGCAGCAAGGTTGTATGTATTAATAGGAATGTCACCAAGATCGGCAACCATGAGAGATTCAAATGGTGCTGCACCTGTAGCATTATTGTAAGGGCGAAGCAAACATGATTCTGCTCGTATTTGTCTTGGGCCGAGGCTAAAGAAAGTGGAATGGATATTTCATGTTATAAAGAAAAAAAAAATTTCCCTCTTTAAGACTGATCACTCCAAATTTTATAAGGTAGCAATGGAATTTTTCAGTTTTAAAACCACCCTTTGGTTGATGAATGGGAGTTTTCATCACCCTTCTCCAAAAATCAGCTTTAAAAATCTCTGCTTTTAAAAATGCAATGAAAATTAATAGAAAAATATTGGCAGTGCAGAGCCTCATCCACAAATTTCTCTCTTTAGCTAAGATCATAGATCAGTGGAAGATTCTGTGGCCCTAAAGATTAGGCAGCTGTACTACAGACATTTAGTTAATCTTTCTTTTTTTTGACAGGAAAGCTTTATCATAATAAATGCTTCTTGGCACAGCAGGCCGAACGGAAAGAGCAGAGATTTTGGTAGATTTCCTCACTCTTCAATTTCACATACTGATATTTAATGAAAGAAAACAGTGGGTTGAAATTGATTATGTAACAAAATAATTTGGTTTTATCACCTGAGTTGATCATGTAAATTGACCCCCGCGTCAGAGCTTAAGACGAAGGGCTAACCCTCGAAACGTCAGCTTAGAAACTCCTTACGGTGGCCAAATTATCAAGTCATACTCCCCTACCGACGCAGCACCAACGTTTCTTTAGAAACTTACCCCGTTTATTCATTGGAAAATTAATTATCTCTGATAACCAAATGCTTTGTTTTAGAAGAATCTGGGGTTGCATGGAAATCTTTCTTCGACGAGTAACGGTGAATTCAAACACAGCACAGCCCCATCTCGTGACATTGGAACAAGGATAGGAGTCACTTTAAGCGTGTGGGTATTTCACTGTTTGCATTTCAACAAAAGAAAGGATTTGTATGAAATCTTCTTCCTATGCACTGACTTTTAGCACCCACCAAACCTACGCAAAATGACAACAAAATCCTCACCGAGTTCCGGATCTGTTTGAAGTTCCAGAGTCCAGGGGAATCCCAATAAAACAAACATTCAGTCCCTCGGCAGTTTCTCGTACAGGGAGTCGCATCATGGAAGCTATTCCACCGGCACGTGGCATATCGTTCGGGCTCATCGGATAGTTGAAATCTCTCGATAGACGACTGCAAACGGTGACATTGCGGGAATGAAGCCTCGATGCGTTTGAACAAACCAAAAAACGCAAAACACGGCTTGAGCGATTCATAATAAATGGTCTTTGCTTCTCGCGTGCGTTTGGAACGAGTAGGCCCGCAGGAGGAGGAGCAGCGGCTTTTACGGCTAAGTGATTTTCTCTGAGGACAACAATCACCCGTTACCTCCCTGATATCATTTCCAAAGAATAATCATATAAAAAATAATTAATCAGAAAAAGAACAAACAGCAAAGTATTCGGAAATGGATTTTAAGTTATGTCCCCTCGACCTAAAAAGGTGTTGATTAACAGCCACAAACAGCATAAAAACTGTCAGTCGAACAGTGTACCTCAACCGCGAGGCGAAATCAGACGGGACCATCCGACAGCGTTCCGAAGCCGTCCGATATCGGAACGGCACAGTTCGAAAATACGACGACCAGTCCGAAATCAGACGAAACCGTCCAAAATTAGACGGAGCCCCCTAATTTTGACCACACCCAAATTTAGATGGAACTGTCAGACAAGATTAGACAAGCAACCCCATCCAAAATCAGCAGATATCGAAAGAAACCGTCAAAAATCAGACTGAATCTTCCGATGTCGGAGTGAGTCATCACCATTTATTTAGAGCCCTTCGGTTTCGGATAGAACCGTCAGAAACTAGACGAAAGCCTCTCAATCAAAAATAGTCCTCCGATATCGCACCACTCATCCGAAATTTGACGTAACCATCTGAAGTTACACGAGAAGGAGACGGAACCTTCCGGAGTTGCAAGATATCTCTGATTAGACCGACTCACCTGTTTCCGGACATATCAAATCTGCAGGAACTGACCAGAATCATGGGAACATCCAACGGAATATTTGCAGTCGGATGGGGTCGCCCAAGTTCAAAAGTAATTTTCTCAAACTTTTAAATCGGATTAAACAAAGAGGTGTCCGAAATCAGACGTAGAAGTTTTCTAAGTAATGGTACCTGTCTGTTTGGTGCTATGTCATTCCCAGTAAGTATAGCTCCTTCCTTGCTCTGCCTGAGCTCTCTGACCCTTAAAATTTGGAATGGTAACCATCAAACAATAAATTTCTAGGAAATGGTTAACTTATACAAAATGTCGCTTAAAAAACGATTTAATTCATGAATCCAACTTACACTCTCGTAAAATGTTTGCACTTTTTCACAAATTTCAACGACTCAGAAATAAAATTGTAACATTTAAGTCAGGTTTTTGAAAAAGTTACAAACTAATGTCTCAGTCACAGAAATGCGACTTGTATCAAATCCTTTTTTTCTCGTATCAGTAAAACTTGTCTACTCGTCAGCTTTCTTTACGTGAGTCATTCCAAGTACAGCACAGTGTTGCCTCTGTCCAACAGTCACTAGGACCTGTTTGGTCTGGTTTTCTTCTTGATGCCTCAACAGGTATCTCCGGTTTTGAAACCAGTTTCTTATCTGTACTTCCTTAAGCCCCAGTGCATTTGCCAGCACCCGTCGTTCGTCGCGGGTTAGGTAATGTTGACAAGAAAATGCATCTTCTAAATACTTCACTTGCATTTGTGAGAAGCGCGTGCGTCTCCTTTTGGGCAATTTTTGTGTCTTACAGTCTCTTGAAGAAATTTGAACCGTTCTTTTCTTGGTGCCGTTTTCTAGGATGACAAATGAAAGTAGTTAGACGAAATTTCAAAATAGCCCGCGCAGCTAGGGCTAGTTTGATTTCTCCCTCTCGCGTGTGATACACGTAACACACGCGAGAGGGAGAAGACACGTTGGTAGGAATTTTCTCAGCCTCTCTCGCGTACGTAATTTTTCGTTCACCCTGCTCACTCGTGTTAACACCTGTTACGCAGAATAGCAGACTAGTGCCAAACTAAAACTTGTTGCAGTTTGGAAGAACAGCGTGTTTTAAAAAGAACCATTAAATATTGTAATTATGAATCACTATCTACATTGGTAGATCTTCTCTAGATGTTAATGAATATTTTTTTAATGATGGACTCTGTTATCCTGAAATACTTTCTCGCGTGAGAGGCGATGTGTTTAAAAAAAAATAAATAAATAATATGTATATACAAGTTTTGCCCTTTTCCGTCGAAAGTTTCTTCATGGCGGAGTTTATTTCACCTCCTTTGCAAATATAAGGACACGATTTGTCGAAATAATCCTGATCATTTATTTAATGTTTCAAAACGGACCGTCCTAAAAGCAATTTTGAAATGCCTTGGAAAAAATCAAATGTTGCTATAAAAATGCTCATCGTTAAAAGTTCCTTAACCATTCTGGAATTTGAAGTGACTTGCGTTCTTTTACAGGTATCAGAGGCATCTAACAACGGTCTTTATTTTTAGCTTGTGTAGTAAAAAGTGAAAGAAGTCACAGAACGCAATGAACTTATAACGCACGTACTGATTGTATTCTTAAAAATGCATTTTTATCGCTACAAATTCTTCGTTGCAAAATATCATTGATAGCTAGTTACCTTTAAGCTCCACATTCAAAAGACTTTGTTGCTCTTCTTCGATCCCAACGAAGTCGGGTTGAAGAAATTCTATGCAGCTTTCCAGTGCAACCACATGAGTGCTGCATGCTCCATTCCCATCCAAGGGTCCTACTTCATCGCAGCGGAGGGGAAGACCTCGAAGAGGCTGGTTTCTTGTTTCGAATACACTTTCCCAGTTTTCTTTCTGTGGTTGCTCTTGCACAATCGGAGGTAATTTGCTTACACGTGACGGATCGGGAAAGTCAGCGCGGAGTATATTAGCGATGGAAAATGGCAAATTCTGGTCCATGTCGAGTTCTTTTAATTCCACTGATGCGTACTCAACAGAAGTTAATTGTTTACGCCGCTTATACCCGGGAATGACCACAAGGAAATTTTCCCCCACAATGCCAGTTATAGAAGAAGCGTAAAAAGAGGGGAAACAAATCTCAACAGAAGGATATTGTTTGATCTAAAACTTACTTCTCAGAGCCGAAATTATAAGAAATTTTTCCCAGACAGTGTAAAAAAATTGATTTTTAGACCATTAGAGTAAAAGGGATTCACCCGTGGTTAAATTTCAATCCATCCAATAGCAGCTTAGGACTTATTTGTGGTTTGCACGTGCAAATTTTGCAAACTCCTACTGGGTTTCAGATAAAAATAAATTTCCAAGAGAACTGAAGAAACCATGCATACATCTGTCTTTTGATTGATATTAGATAAAAATTGCATTCTTTTCCAGCCTGTTTGTTCGAAAGCTGGATTATGTTATCCGCCGGATATATTTAAATAAAAGGAATATGCTAAATCTTTCCTACAATAATAGTACTTCAGCATTTATTTCTATTTATTTTTCGAATATTTTACTGATATTTAACCAGCTTTAAACTACTTTGTTTTGGACGAAAATAATTTGCACCTTCAAGGCGCAGATTGCGAAAGTGTTGTGAGATTCTTTTCACGCTCGTCGTGTCGAGACAAGCATGACAGCAAAGCTGAAATTGAACCTCTCAGGCTTAAAACTCAAAATCTGATCCAGGGGGATCTTTGTAGACTACTCCTGGCAAAACACACAGCATCTCAAATAGGAAATTAGCGGCGAGGATCGAGGTTGCTCCTTGTAGATCAAACATAGGCGAAACCTGCAGATATGAGGTAAATCTCGTGTTACAACGTGCTGTTTACAAACAAAAACATAACTGACAATTTTCTGTTCACATGTCGGATTGTATATTGCAAACTTACACCGTCTTTGCTGGGTGTTCTGCGATCCCGGTCTGTTGCTCGACAGACTTAAAAAACAGGAACCCCATGGACCCTCTCGTTGATGAGAGGAACTTGTTAGAAGGGGTGGAAAAAGACTGAATGCCACAGACAAACAAGCCTTTGACCCTAAAAGTGACTAGCATATAATTTCTCCTTACAATATGACCCCTGAAACAAACATTTAGGACATGAGAATAAAAGAAATGATCAAAAACTAAAGAAGCCCTTGATTGTTAAATAAATTCTCCTTGTCAGCACGTTAGGAAATGTTAATAGAATAGTGTGGAGAATTTGCATACTGATGTTAGGGTGTAAAGGGTTAACACAAACCTCTACTAAGTCTCCACCAATGATGTTCATTCCTTTGCAGCCCCTGATTATCTCCAAGGCTTGAATTGACGTCAAACCTCCAATTTCGTGTGTTCCTTAAAGGAATCAAATTAAAGTCATTATTACTGGTTATTGGTTCCATTCAAGCGAGGCAGGAATGCTGTTTTACTGCTGAATTAACAGCTGGTTGGAGCTATGATATGGCATATAACCAGCTTCTCAGATGAACAAAACGTTGTTAAATGAGTAGTGAGGTGAAAAGTTGAAACTTGGCGACTTTAACGCAAGTTAATTTTAAACATGGACGACCAAAAGTCGTTTTTCTTCTGGTTGTAGCGATGTAGGATACCCTCGACTGCGTCGTTCCGCCTAGGAGACTTTTCGACCCAACTCCCCGTTGTACACCCGGCCAAATAATGTTTTCAATCAGACATCACGCCCAGTTGCAGAAAACAAAACGTCCACTTTGCCGTATACATAGAAAAGTTTTTCAATTGAGTTTCGAAAATAATCTGGGATTTGCCCCGTGATCGGTCCAAAGAACTCTCATCACTCTCTCAACCAATCAGGTGCAAAGCTTACACCAATCTCGACTTGGTCGCCCGGGTTTTCCTGCGCTTTTGGCGGTTTGCTTGTTTTCACCTTGAATTCTCCTTTTAGAACTATTTCATGATAATAACGATCTATCTAAAGGTAAAGAAATAGAGACCTGTTCCAGGTGCATAACCAGGATCTACTGCGTCGATGTCAAATGTGATGTAAACAGGTGCATCTCCCATAAGTTCTCTAACCTGCGCCATCAAAGGCGCCATGGATTTATACCAGCAGTACTTAGCGGGAACTATCTTGAAACCCTACGAGAATGGGAAAAGGTAGTTAAAAGGATGGATAAAATAATGTTCAATTTATTGTCGAAAGCAAGCTAGGATTACTTTACTTTTGCCTCAACCCTCTTACTCCCATGAGTGACCAAGACAGAATTTCTCCTTACAATATCAGTACAATATCAAGTAGACAAGTGATGAGAATAAAGAAAGATATCGATTAGGGGATTAGAAGTTGATTCAATACCAAATTCTCCAAACTAACATCGCGAGAACTGTTTGGCAGACACTAAGGAGAATTACTAATGAAATCTCAGGGGTTAAAGGGTTAATTCACTCCGAGAAAACCATCACCCTCTCAATCAAATAGATGCAAAATTTGAGCGCTTTTTAATTGAGTGCCGTAAACCCCAAAGTTAAGTAATTGCAACAGCCAATCAGAAGAAAGGAAATAACCGACCTGAAGAGCCAATGAGAACTAAAAGTAAAAACAAACAGACCACCTAAAGCGCGGGAAAACGCGGGCACCAAAGTCGTGTTTGCGTTCATTTTGCACCTGATTGGTTGATCTGAGAGAGTGCCGCGGGTTTTCTGGACCAATCACAGAGAAAACGGCAATTGCAAAACCAATGCAATCCCGAATTACTTTCGGTGCTCAGTTGAAAATGGCCTTAAAAAAACCAATCACGCCTCAGTCATTCACGCTTTCCCGCGCTTCAGGTAGTGTGCTTGGTTTTGCGTAAGGTGCGTGTACTTGTAATATACTTCTTCCGTCTCATTGGCTGTTGTTGTATCCTTTTTTGGTTTTCCATAGGAAGAGCTCTCTTTGGATGCTGTACTAATTTTTACAATAACTTCCCCCTCTCAAGACCTGAAAAGTTATAACGCCTTCTTTTCAATCTAACAAGTGGTGGCCAAGTTGGGGCTTTGAGAGCTGATCGAGACCCACAATAGATTAATTTTTTCCAAAACTTTGTCGTAACACTTTTTTGAAGGGTACGAGTATCTGATAAGATAATTTAAAAGTTTATTACGCAATGAAAACTCAAAGCAATTACAGCCGACCTGCTTTAATCGCAAGACGATGAGACTTTTGCTCAGATCTGATTGGTTGGATCAGTTCATGGGCCTTTGCAACCAATCACAGAAGGAGAAGTGATTAATTAAGTCCTTACCAGGTTTCTACCATATTCGTAGTCAATCGGACTGTTCCCAGACCCTCGTAGACCAATTACGACAACTCGTTCACAGTCCAGTAGTCCTTCTTCAGTTGCCAAGCGGAATGGCGTGGCGTTTGTGATTTTTTCTCCAAAGGTAGTTTTAGATGTATCTGGGTGAGCATCAAGATGAACAAGTCCCACAGGGCCGTATTTCTCCTGTAAAGAATGCAGAAAATTGAAGAAAATGAAATAACACAAAGGACCTCCGCCATACCATCACTTTTGAAATACCACCTTATAAAAATTTGGCAAACCTTCATGGCTTTTAGAATTGGATATGTGATAGTATGATCTCCGCCCATAATCAAAGGTTTACATCCATTATTGATAATGCCGGCCACGTGTTTGTGTATGATACCAATATTGGCTTCGATGTCGAAAACATTGACCGATACGTCGCCAACATCGGCCACCATCAGCGATTCGTAAGGTGCAGCACCCGTGTGAGTGTTATGAGGACGTACTAAACAAGATTCGCAGCGGATCTGTCTTGGAGCCATGCTTGAAAAAGAAGAAAATGATAAAGTTTACTGTGATAAAGTTTACATTCCCAGTCCAGATTTTCTTTGGTCCGGGCCAGTAGATGCTCGTGATTCTGGCGGGGGAATGGAGGTAAGGAGAAGGGGCTTGGGGCTAAGGTTTGAAAAAAGTTTATTGATAACATCATGGGTGGAGGAAACATTGTTGAATTTGGAATCTATTTGTAAAACAGAGAAAACACTCCCAATTTACGGCTAATCTCGTTCACTTTTTGTTTCCTAAGGGAACTTATCTCGTCACACCACCAAAAATCATTTCACGTGTCCCGAAAAAAGGTTCATATCAAATGTCACGCAAAAGGCGACGAAGAACACAATGATCCACTTCATACGAATCGTGCTCGAAAAATCATTGAATTTTGAGGGAAAATGCGGCATAAAGATGTCAGCTTGCTTACATTCTATAAACACTTACAGTCTATGTTCAATATTCTTTCCTAATTTACTTACAAGGAAAGCCCGTAAGTTTTCCTTAAACGAAATGTCACAATAACGTTGTGTCTTGTTAGATGGAATCGGACATACGTAAACAAAAAATTATTTTGTCAATCATACCGCGCTCCAGTTCGATGAGCAAAAGTACCGTTGTCCATTGGAATTCCGAGGAAACATGCATCCAAACCATCAGATGTAGACTGCATAGGAAGCCGGAGCATTGTAGGAAATCCTGCAGCTCTAGGCACGTCGTCTACTGTCAGAGGATGGTTGAATTTTTTCGACGAGAACGAAGTGGTGGCGATTGCACGAGCTGGCAGTGCTCGTGGTAGACGCTTAGAAATGGCAAAAAGCCCGGAGGCAGCCCTGTGAGAAAGCATAGCTGATATAAAAATAGATAGGGAACCTTTAAAATTTTGTTTCGAACTGGAACCTACAGAACAGTACTTTCCAAGTGATGCAAATGTCGTGACAAGAGCCTCATTGAGAAATCTAAATTCAATTAGTGATCAGATTTAGGCATAATTAGTGAAGCGTGAGGTCAAGAAAACCGGATGTTGGCCAAGATCTGCTTCTCTTTTTATCATAAACCTTTTTGTCCTTTTCAAATCATGGTAAGGGTTGTAAGGTGATAAGGGTTGTAAGGTGATAAGTGAGGTCTCCTTAAAAAAAAGTGAATTCACTAGTATCTTGAGATCTAAACTCGCTTGAACGCGTTACTTTTTGCGCCTTATGTAAATTTCGGTGCGCTATGATACCCGTATTTCACGCCCTCTAAGCAGTTTTTTATGTGTCTGAGTCATATCCCTTCAGTTTTAGGAGTTTTGTGTGTTTTCGCCATATTTCAGTTCCTGAACCACCACTCTGTAATTAGTAAGTTTTTCTTTTTTCATCGCTTCTTTGTATTTCTCTTTTCCCCGTTCTCTTTTTGTTAAGTATGCTTTTGTAACAGTTATTTACTTTTTTTTAGGAATTTGCTTCGTCTCCTTCTTCGGCTTGTTGTAATGCTCTCCATTCCTTGAAATATTAACTTGAGATTTGATGATGATCGAGCTAAAAGTCTGACACTATAATCTAATTTTAGACTCTAGTGTCCGATTTTAGACAGCACTGTCCGATCTTAGACAAAAGTGTCCGATTTTAGACATTAGTGTCCTATTTAAGACAGTAGCGTACGATTTTAGACAAAACTGTCTGATGTCAGAAAGCATGGTCCGATTTTAGGCTCTAGTGTTCGGTTATGGATTTTGGACAGTAGTGTCCGATTTTTGATTTTGGACGGCTAGTGTCTGGTTTTGGCTTTTGAACAGTAGTGTCCGATTTTGGATTTTGGACAGTTTATTGTCTGATTTTGGATTTTGCTCACTATGGTCCGTTTTTATTCATTAGTGTCCGATTTTAGACGAAAGTGACCGATTTTAGACACTAGAGTCCTTTTTTAGTGACCACTCGGATTTTAGACACTACAGGTAGTGCCCGATTTTAGACACTAGTGTCCGATTTTGGACACTAGCGTCCTATTTTCGAGATTCCGATTTGAGACCCTGGATTTAAAGAGCATACCAATTTTTTTTTGTCTGACTTCAATTGTTCGGACTAACTTATTTTACCTAACCCCATTTTTGCATTTTGTGAACTGAGGGAATTTTCGGTGGAAGCTCTTAAAAATCTAATGAAAACTGAGCTCTACAACGTTGAAACAAGGTGGCTTATTTGATATGTAGATGTGAACCTTTGACTTTAACAAGAAACTCTACAGAGTTTTTTACCAACTCAAAGATATCCAACTTCAAAATATTCAAAAAATAATTATACCTGAATAATTCGTAGCTCTGCGCCTGCGAGCAGATTGTGCGTCTAGTCCCAGTGTGTATGCGCACTTGTGTCCAGTTTTCTCAGCGCCGAATTCAAGTTGGAATGCTCAATCGAGCAGTTTCAACGTTTCACTGGAGTTTTAGCGGAAAATTTAGAAAGTTAAGCTCCGTTTTTATGGATTATGGTCTGCGAGGAACCGATAAGGGTATGTTAACATGTAGTCTCGTGCAGTAGTCCTTTGTGCTTTAATTTGTTTACGGAATTTACGGCACATAATTTGTTTCGGGCGCGGGATAAATAACTTATCAGCGAGTGTGTACGTTTGGAAGCGAAAATGATCTTTTCCTTTGACTGTTTTGGAAAATAAGTCTAAAAGGTGATTAGCTAATAGAAAAATTTTCAGGCGCTATTTGATTCGCCCAAAGAAATTTTCTAGCAGACAGACTTGGCCGATCGATGTAAATTACATTACGACAGGAGTTCATTTACCTTTTGTACCTAAGAAACGACCACTAAAAATTTGAATAAGGCTTTGAAATTCAATTGAAATCGTCCATTTTGGGTATTTTTCTAATATTTGATGTCAATTTCAACAGTGGTAGCAGCTTCGGAAACAGAAACAAATAATATTTTTTCTTTATTTATTATTTTATGTGCAGCTGATGTCCAGTGTTCACCAAACATTTTTTATCTGCCACCTTTCTGTGCGAACAGTTTTGTTGAAGAGAAATGTGATTAACAATAAACTTGAGTTGTAGATGAGTAGCATCCAAAAGTGCCTCCACACCACATAAAAGATACTCACAGTAGATAAGGATTTGTGGTAGTAGAAGGTACAATAGCAAGTTCGTTTTGAAACTGAGTAGAATTTGTACTACAAGATGATTTGGTTTTATCAACTGAGTTCATAATGTAATTTGGCCAATGTAAAGCATTTCTAAAGTTTATGGTGATAAATTTACATTTTCAACTCAGTTGATAAACCAAATAATCTTGAAATACCCCTCATCTACGCAGCACCACAGTCTCTTAAGGAACTTGCCCCTTGTAAAATTTGCACTTATTCACTCAGAAATACATTATATACTAATTTGGAGGCTAAGGTAAAATTTTATTGTCATTCACTACATCTCCTACTCCAGCCGCACTTGTACCAAACAAACCTAGGAAAATTAAGTTTCTCAAGATGAATTTATAGAAGATTTGATTTTCTCTTGATAACTATTTAATTTTGTGATTTTATTTTAGGCATCTATATGGCATGCTTTGGGTCATTATGCCTATGAAGATGCAATCTTCCTTGCTGAACGACTTTTTGCAGAAGGTAACAAAAGATTATTAGGCTAACAAGTTATTAATATACCGTATTTAGATTTTTGTGTTTTATCTACAAGCTTAAAAATGAAGAACCTGTTTCCCTCCTATTTTTCTATTTGCTGTCTACTTTCAAACTAACTGACAGCCCTGTTAACCCTTTAACTCCGAGGAGTGATTAACAAGTAATTTCTCCCTGTAATATCTAAACATTATTCAGCAAACGGGTCATGAGAATATTCAAACTTATCAGGTCAAGGTTGTTATCTTGATTTGACACTAAATTCTTGTAACTTATTTACAAGGAAATGTGTAGCAGCAAGAGGGGAGAATTAACAATCAGATCTTGGAAGTTGAAGGGTTAAATTGTTGTGTACCAAAGTGTTCTTCAGACTTAAACAGCAAAAGCCATTTTTTGCCTTGAAAAATAGCACATAACAATCAAAATATTTGTGTTTATAATCCATGGATGAAATTGTAATTGAATTTCTGTAATTCTGATCAAATTTCTTCAGAGTGGATGAAGAACCCACTGCTATTTGCTTTACTCCTAACATGTGGGTTTGCAGGTCATTTAGAAGTATTACCCAAGTCTAAATTATTACTCAGGCTGCTTTCCTGCAGTTCCTTGAATTGCAGCTTAGCTGCGAAGGTCACATCTTCACTTTCTAATCATCTGCAGGCCAAAACTTGATTTATTCCATTTAGTTGTGAACACAAAACACAGCTGCATAGTTTTAGATTTAGCATAAATTTACTAGAAGTAATATGAGTTAATACTCTGCATAATTCATTTTGTTTCAGTTGGCTCTGATGATACTTTGTACCTTCTGGCAACATGTTTTTATCAAGCTGGTTACTGTAAGAGAGCATACTCTTTGCTTCAAAGCAAAGGCTGTCCAACTCCGCTCTGTCGATTTCTTTTTGCAAAATGCTGCATGGAATTAGACAAGTATGTCTCCTCTCAGGCATTGAAGATTGAAAAATTCTTAATTTTAATTTTAAAGATCTGAGCAATTTTTTATTCACCAACTTGGAAATATTCTCCTGTTGAATCACACAATTCCCATACTAATACATCTTTCTTGGTGAAAACCTGGTCTCTAATAAGTCTAATCATAGCCATTACAATTTCCTCAAATGCAATTGGTGCATCAGCTGCTTTGTGTTTCACTAATCACTCTGTATAGTTGTAATTGGACAGTGTAATCAGACAGTTGGCTGTAATCAGACAGTTGAAGCAACCAATCATACTAAGCCCAGTCAGCTAAATCTATCAATCACAGAATTGATCACAATAACCATTGCAACAACCACTTACCCTGAGAAAAAAAAATGGGAAATTTTCAAATTTTTTATTCTAGACATAGTCTCTACTAGAGATGTTTGTCCTAAATGTATATGTTTTTTGTTCTGAAATTATAATGGTTAGGATTAATTGCTAACAGGACTTTGTGTCATCCAATTCTGCCTGTAATTATACTTGTGATTAACAAATTGGACTCATGCTTTGTGGTCGTCTGATTTTGTTAATCACTTGTATGATTACAGACTGAATTGGACTCAACTCTGTCCTATAACCATTACATATAACTGAATGATAGTGCACTCTCAGGGTTGTCATTAGAATGCATAATAGATTATCTGAACTTAGTAAGTAGCTGACTCTAATATGCAACTTTGCTGATACTGGGTCAGAATGAATGTGCAGATTAGCTGATGCTGTGCCAGGTCCCTTAAGGGGCAAGTTTTGCATGGCCTCAATCTTTGTTGTTGTTGTGTGAGATGCAGAGCTTAAAAAACTGGGCAAATTATTTTAAGGTTGTATGTTTGTGAACCTTTTTCATTCCATGATGGGTTGAGGAGATCATTGATATATGTGGGAATGTGAAAGTGACCCCCTGACAGATCTGGTACTGGGTTGGCCAATACCAGCATTCATTTAGGTGTAGTATAGGCAAAGTTGAGTATTGTGCTTGCTTACATGCCCTTTTAAGGGATTGGGAGGCATACTTTCCTGAAAAACTTGGAAAGTTTAAACCCTCCAAGATGTGATTACCTGAACAATCACCTGATAGTCTTGGCTTCAAACTGTTTACTATCCCCTATTGAAAAATCCATCTGGTAACATGGTGTGACATTAGGTAGTAGCTGGTTCAAATTACTAAAGATATTATATGTTCATTTGGCTTCTGTGTGATCTTTCCTGGCTTTGTAGACTGGCAGAAGGTGAAATGGCCCTGACTGGAGGATGCCTGACAAACAGCAAACCTCTAGAGACCATTGCTTCTGAGTTTGGTTCTGCGGCAGGTTATGGACTGGCTCTCTTGGGGCAAATATGCAGGTATTTTCAATTATGATTTTTTTTGTTTTTTGTTTTTTCATCTTGAAGTAATTTTGTGACATGCATTTCCAAAAGTGTTTTCATTTCCGTGTCTCACTTCATAAGTTTTACCCTTATTTTAGGAAATCAGAACAGTTTGCAAGAGCAGCAGAATGCTTTAAAAGTAGTTTGAAGTATAATCCGTTTTTATGGAGCTCCTTTGAGAATCTATGTCAGCTAGGTATGTGCTATAACTATATATGGTAATTTCTGATAGTTGTTTGGTTTTTTTTCCTATTCAAACTCTTCTTTTTCATTTTCCATTGGATCGGAATGAGCTGAAACCCTGTAGTGAAGTGTATGCTGCTGAACCTTTTCTTTGCTTTGGCAGTGAACATATTCAGGAAACCACCTCCAAATTTCCAACAGTATTTTTTTTGGTAGACTCTGTTAGAAAATTGGAGGAGCAGGTTTCCCACTTCAATTTTCACTTGAAATACAAAATAATTCTTTAAAAATCAAATATCTGCCAAAAAATGGGATTTATGCCTGTTTTATATGGAACCTTTGTTTCATAGAGTGACCAGCATCTAATTTCTCCTTATAATATCATTCCTGAATAACAGATTCAGGTCACAAAAATAAAGAATATGATTGCTTACTCGAGAAGCTCTTGATTATTAAACAAATTCTCTTTGTTGGCACCTTTGGAAATGTATTAAGGACAGTGAGGAGAAAATGTACACTCATGCTAGGGTGTAAAGGGTTTAACTATTTCTTCAGTTGCCATTATAACTGATCTATGTTTGATATTTTTTTCAATTAGGAGAGAAGCCAGATGCAGCAGATTATTTTAAATCATCTTCTTGTCCCAAAATCACATCTTTCATTTCAAACAGAGAACATATGACAATAGGATCTCCCACTGTTACCATGGATACAACAAGTCCATCAGACAATCAGCGACGAAATGTTGACACAGTATCCTCTGAAAATCTCGACCCCTCACACAACAAAACTCTGCAGAACATTAGCATGTTAATTTCATCCAGACCTGGCTCTCTAGATATGTCTGGTAGCAGTTTCACTGTGCCATCATCTGCTGTTAGTGTCAGTGAAAAAAGAATGCGTCAGAAGGTTGGGAGGAATCTGTTAGGAGCTGCGCAGTCAGCGAGTCCCTTAACTCCTAGGTATGACTGTGAGTGGAACAATTTAAAATCATGTTTCATGCTTCAAGCTATGACAATTTTGGTTGTGATGGCGACTAGAATGACTTTTGACTCTAAGATCTGTAGCTCAATCATCACTTAGGCAACCAGTGATTGATGGCCACAGAATTAAGTTTTTCCTTTGCTTTAATGTTACTATCAGGCAAGAAAAAGTGTACAGATGTACATGTATCTTAAGTCCTTGAGGCCAAGTAGCTCATAACAGCAGGAGCTCATAATAGTTTTTTTAATGAGAAGTCACAAGTAGTGTTAGTTCTACTCCCCCCTTGGTGAGATGCCAGTCCTTTTTAAGTTACTACCCCTTGGATTTGGTCATGTTTAGGTAGCAGTCTGCTGGTCTACATTTATCCTCTTAGGTAGAGTGAGTGTTTGGCAGGGCTTAACAGGTCAAGGCATCTCAAACCTATAGAAGACAAAGAAATGTTTAACTAAGCAAAGAACAGCTACATAAATGTGTATATGTATATAGGCTGGGAAAGTTCTATTAGAAACTGTACACCTTACATGACAGTCTACTTTCAATTGGGTTATAGTTTTGGAATGCTGGCATCAGATACACCCACAAATGACCAGAATTCTGTGTCATTTATTACTCCATCTCCAGTTGTTGGTGAAGGACACGCCCCTAAAGCACCTATGAAAAAGGTTTGAACCATATTCACACCCACTGATGGTGACATTTTGCAATATTGTAGAGTAGATCCAGTTTCTCTTAGTAAGATGTTTTGACTCCAAGGAGAATCCCTAATCGTGAGAGAGTTTTAGTTAAGGTAAAAAGAAACTAGGTCAACTCTACAATTGTAGTTGAGATTGAACAAATTTAAGGCAAATATTAGAGAGAACATTCACCTTTCCTCTTTTAAGTTACAGAATAAATTATGATTAATTCATTATGGTTCAAAATAATGTAGAAAAATAGCCTTTATACAGGCCCAAGTGGCCCATGGGGCTGGTGCTTAACTCCGGTTTTCTTAGCATGAAGCGGCTAGGAGTATTGCTACTCCCCCCTGGATGGGATGCTGGTCTATTGCAGGGTTACTCCCAGCAAATTTGCTGGTACCCATTTGTACACCTGGGTGAAGAGAAGCACTGTGAGAGTAAAGTGTCTTGCCTAAGAACACAACACAATGACCCCGGCTAGGGCTCGAAACCCAGACCACCTGATCTGGAGTCGAGCGCATTAACCATGAGGCTACCACACCTCCACAAAAAAATAATGTTAGGTCTCCTTTAATTTTGCACAATTGGAAGTGTTCAGTCTGAAATTCTTTCTTTTCAGGGTGGTAACAGAAGAAATGATTCTTCATGCACACCAGTGATGGCTATCACATCTAGTGTTCATAGCATGCACTCTCCATCAACAATGTTCACGTCTTCTCCTCATGGCACTGGACATCAAAGCTTTTCTTCAAATGCTCCCAGTGTACGGCGGAGTTCGCGACTCTTTACACTGTCTTCTAGTAACAGCTCTGTCAGCAATTTTGATTCAACCAATAAAGTAAGCAAGTCTCCTTGTGGCATAGGATGTTAAAGGAGAGGGTTATTATGAGGGTTTAACAAATGATCAGAAGAACTCCCACAAGTTATTAACTTGTAACTTTTACTGAAAATATTCATACATTATCCAGCCAACAGGCATTGATAATACTCAAACTTATCAGGTAAAAGTTGTTATCTTGGTTTAACACCAAATTCTTGTAACTAATTTACAAGGAAATGTGCAGCAACTAGAGGGGAGAATTCACAGTTAGATCTCAAGAGTTTAAGGGTTAAGAGAGTAAGATTGTTATGAGAGTTGTAATGATGATCAGAAGAGCAATTTCAAGGGAACTGAGTAACTGATTATTTGCTGGACTTTCTTTCAATTTCTTGCAGGACCGAAGACCAAAGAGTGCAAGAGTAGCATCTCCCTCACATAGAACTTCTGTTAGTAATGTTGTGAGAAAGGTAGGGTTAAAACCAATTCTACCACCAAGTGAAAATATGCAAGCCATTCATAATTGAGTCTTAATAAAGTAAAGGTTGTTTGGCAAAGAAAGATTTCTCCTCAGTGATTTCTTTGACCCCGAGAGTGACAAGCATCTAATTTCTCCTTACAATTTCATCCCTGAATCACACATTAAGGTCATGAGAATAAAGGAATTGATCACCAACTAAAGAAGCTCTTGATTGTGAAACAAATTCTCCTATTCAGTACATTAGGAAATATATAGAGGACAGAAAGGAGAATATGCATACTGATGTTAGGGAGTAAAGGGTTAAATGTTTGTTCAACAGCATTCTCTAGGTGCTCAAGCAGCTGCCATTTGAGTTGGTCATCCTTTTTTTGAAGCAGTGGCCACTTTATTTTGACAAACAGTTGAATACTAGTCTTGATCTTAAATAAGTTTTAGATAGCTTGTGCCAACTAGTTATTCATTGTTATTATTATTATATTTTTTAAATAATTTTTGTCTGGCTGCAAAGAAACCTTTGGAAATTTTGAAAATACAGAAGTGTTTTATTTCAGACTCGACGGCAAACCAGAAGTTCCACTCCTCAGCCATTAGCTCCCTGTGTTGAGAATGTAATCCAAGAAGGGTCATCGACTCAACAAAGCAATGAAGGGAGGGGTCAGGCAAAGTTATCACCTGTCCAGGGTGGTATGGGTAAGTAATCTGTACTCATAAACTGTCTTCATTGACAGTTGAGCTCTGCTCTTTAAATAATTGAAAGTATACATGTGAATTGTTGGTTCTTTCTGTTAGAAATTGAGGGAAGTATTAAGCTTGAAGTTGGAGGAAATTCCTTGTAATTGTTTGCATGACACTCTAACCTGCTACTTTTAAATTATAGAATAACACTCATTGCATCAAAATTGTTTTGTGTTTTATATGTAAATATAAAGTGACCTTGAAGAAGTCAGATCAATATCAGTATGTTAGCAACTGCCCACCTACCCCTCCCCTGACCCAACAACAGTTAACTGATTACAAGTTAGAGCTAATGTTGGGTTAGGGGAGGGGTTGGTGCATAATCGTTCTGATACTGATATTGATCCAAGAAAAGACAGCTCAGTAAAATGATTTCAAACTATGCATTGCATTCTTACTAATTTTCTTTACTTTTTTGGATTTTAGATGGGTTAATGGCGCTTTTGAAGCAAATAGGACAGGCATATGTGCATCTTAGTTCCTATGAATGCAAGCAGGCATTGAATGCCTTTTCTTCATTGGCACCGCACCATTACAACACAGGATGGGTGTTGACTCAAGTTGGCCGGGCCCACTTTGAACTGGCGGAGTATCAGCTGGTATGAAGTTGTTTCTTGATTTTAAATCTTTCTTCTGGCTGTTATTCAATTCCATGTTACTTTGTCAACCCTTTGCACCCTAACATCAATATCCACATTCTCCATACTCTTCTTTGTACTGTTTCTTTTGCACTGACAAGGAGAATTTGTTTATCAATCTATGCTCTATCTATCTCTTTACATTTCCTTTGCCTGAGGTGTAGGATTTATTAAGACACCAGAAAAATTTCTGCTCTGTGTGACAAGCTTTTGATATACTTCATAAGATGCTTTTTTTTATTATTATTATTATTATTATTATTATTATTATTATTATTATTATTATTGACAATCAACCTGACTCTTGTTACAGGCTGAGAAAGTTTTCGCCAAAGTAAGACAACTAGAACCGTACAGAATTGAAGGTAAATAAGTTTGATTGTGTCCTTTCCAACATATTTTCCGTCAAAAGAGAAGAAAATACCTAAATCACTTATGCATATCTATTTATCCTCCAGGAATGGAAATCTATTCCACGACATTATGGCATTTACAAAATGAGGTGTCCCTCTCGGCTCTAGCGCAAGAATTGGTAGAAACTGACCGTACCTCCCCTCAGGTAAGGATTTTTTTTAAGCTCGCGTTGGAATGCGAACAACTTACTCGTTTCATCCTGCTAATATACGTTCTCAACCGGATGATTTAATTGTACGAGTGTTTATTTTTTCTCCTCAGGCTTGGTGCGCTACCGGCAATTGCTTTAGTCTACAAAAAGAACATGATACTGCCATCAAGTTTTTCCAGCGAGCAGTTCAGGTCAACCCAACTTTTACTTACGCTTACACGCTGCTGGGACACGAGTACGTTCTCACGGAAGAACTTGATCGAGCCATGTCGTGTTTCCGCCAGGCTGTCAGGACAGATTCGCGGCACTATAATGCATGGTAAGTTAGTTGCCCAGCTTGTGTAGCAATTATTAGCTGAGTGTCGAAAGTGATCTGAGACTGCGTCGGTTTTGTTTACCTCGCTCTGTGATTGGTCAAGAAAATTCCCGGTCTCTTCGCAACCAGTCAGATGCAAAATTTAAGCCAATCGTGACTTTGGTCACTCGCGTTTTCCCGCGCTTCCTGTAGTGTATTTCTTTTTGCCCTGATTTCTGATTGGCCCCTTCTATACTTTCCTTTTTCGTGATTGGCCTTAGTGATGACAAGGAGCCAATAAGAACTCAATCGGAAAAACAAGCATGTTACCGGGAAAACGCGATTGGTTCCGGTTTTACTTCTGATTGGTCAGTAATGAAGGTGGCTTGATTTTTCTCTACCAATCGGTTCATTGCAGTGAACTCTCACTTATATGGACTCCTTTAAGTAATTAGCTCTAAATGTGAAGAACTGAAGAACTATACCATAAGGGTTGTCTCGAAGTGTTCATTTTATAGATACCTGTCATATAGAGGCATCTGTTAAGAAAGACTTTACCGGAACTCTAGGGAAACCATAATTTTTTTTTTCCTTGAGGGCCTTGAACTTGTCCAAGCTGGAAATGGCTCTGGCGTTGATTTTGCAAAAATTTTTTTCTCTGTTTTCTAGGTATGGAATTGGTATGATATATTACAAACAGGAGAAGTTTAATTTAGCTGAAATCCATTTTAGAAAAGCTTTGTCAATAAACCCATCAAGTTCTGTGCTGTACTGTCATGTCGGAGTGGTAAGTTGACTAAGCCCTCGGAGGCGGGATCGCCGCAATTGCTGTAATTAAAATTGGTAGGTTTTAGGGAACAAACTAGTTAAAAGAACCCTTTGGGTGAAGAAGGTTAACGAGAAACAAACTTGAAAATTTACAGACCTCTAACTAACTATGTCTAATTGTAAATAAATGATAATGTTTCCAGTCAGTGCCATTGTGGACGGCAGAGACATGCGAAAAAGCGGGCTGACTTTCCCCGAACAAAGCACCAACCGTCGTTCGCCCGCTGTACCGCTTGTCTCGACTGACCGATAGACAGGTAGCACGTTTTAATTTTTAGCGCTTCAGAGCGCACATTTTCCGCCTTCGGGAACATTTGAGACGAGTTGAGGAGAGCTTTACCAGAGGTCTAGTACTAGTAATTAGTGCCAGGTCCCTTGCAGACCTCTCACTGGCTCACGTTGCTCAAGGCCTTATACACACTAACATCAATATTTCTATTCTCCACACTGTTCTCTGTACATTTACTAAGGTGCTGACATGAAGAATTTGTCTAACAATCAAGAGTTCCTTTAGTTGGTGATCATTTCCTCTAATCGTATTACATTAATGCTAGATTCAGGGGTGATATTGTAAGGAGAAATTAGATGCTAGTCACTCGTAGTGACTAAAGGGTTAACGAGTACCTGCTCGTAGGCTAACTGACCGACAGCCTGAAAGATAATTTTCCTATATCTCGCGCAGGTGCAACACGCAATGAAGAAATCTGATGCCGCGCTTGTTACCATCAACAAAGCCATGAATATTGATCCGAAGAATCCGCTGTGCAAGTTTCATCGCGCTTCAATTTTATTCTCAATGGATAAACATAAGGTATGGAGCAGTTCTTCGTCGCCTTTGATTTTAGGACGTGGTCGACAACTAGTGCAAGATTTGATTTCAAGTTCTAAGCGAAAAGTGCGGGAATGTATTGTTTGCAAAGCTACTGTTTTGCTCTCCACTAGCAGCCAAGTTTACACAAGTATCTTACATAAATGAGGCCTTTATGATAAAAATTATATCACTAGTTTTGTTTTGCGCTGTGCTATTTTTGCAAAAAAACTCTTCCTGTGATGCTGACGGCTGTTGCGTTTTTTCCCGCCAAGATGAGGCAGTTTCGCGCGTACCTAATTTATCACAACTGGATGTATGGTACGGGAAAGTTTTATACTCGTTCTCGAATCTCTATGTCTCAAATGTGTTTTAAAACAGCTGCGTTGATTAGGTAAGTAGAGTAGAAACACCCTTAGTCATTTTCTGTTTGCCTTAATATCTTTTACGTTCTGTACTTCTCGTCAGGAGGCGCTGGAAGAACTCGAGGAATTAAGGAAAATTGTGCCGCGAGAAGCTTTAGTTTACTTTTTACTTAGCAAGGTAAGTTACTTTTATTAGCAATTTCACCATTTTATTCCAATCGCAATTTGTTTTTGTTTAATGTACAGTGTAATTTAATTAATTTTATGACAAGTTTATCGCCGCTTACACCGCAATTTCCGATTGATTTCCGTAAGTTTTCTTTGCTCTATGATTGGTTTAGAAAACCTCCGTCACTCTCGCGACCAATCAGATGCAAGACTCAAACCGATGTTCACTTTAGTGTTCATGGGTGTTTTCCCGCGCTCTAGATGATTGCTTGTTTTACTTTGGGTTCTATGCTACATGTGACATTTTCCTCTGTTCTGATTGGTCGCTGTCATCACTGCCTCTGGTTTGTTCAACCACACAAAATTAATTTTATTCTCTTAAAATGCGTGCCTTTCCTCATTGATATTTACAGGTTTACAAAAAACTTGGAGAAAATCACTTGGCACAGATGAATTTCTCGTGGGCGATTGACTTGGATCCGAAGGGTGCAAACAATCAAATTAAAGAAGCCATTAACAAGCGATATCTCCCGGATGATGACGACACAACCATGGGACTTGACACCGCTGATACTATGGATCAATCTGTGGGCGTAAACGAACTCTCTGACGAAGACGAGGATTAGATTGTAAACGAACCTAAAAGAGCTGCTTTTGAACTGTGGGTTGAAATATAGGGATTGTATTTGATTTTGAACATTAGGAAAATGATTTTCAAATGAAATTTACCTTCGAGCTTCATTAAAAGAGAGTTATGCTCCAGAAACTAAATAATTAAGTATTGTTAAGTTTGCTAGTTGATTGTCGTGTACACTTTGAAATGTTGCGGATGAAAATGATATGGTCTCTGGAGCATACTTCTCCTTTTGAAATTTTTTTAACGCGGTTTTGCATCAATTGGAATCTCCGTATGTTTATACGAAGCTTATAGGAGCGCAACGACCCTGAAAAAATATCAGGCTACTTGTTTCATGGTACACTTTTTGTCACTGAGATATCTTCATGAAGCAATTTTCAACTGGGTGTCTTAAAGGAGCAAGCAGTTATGCTATTGACACAGATATCGAGAAATTATGAGTTTGAGAGTAAAATTCTCATTGTTTTAGTATTTCTAATCACTCTCGCGCTAAGTCGATTATTATCTAGAGAAGTGATGCTTGGGGAAAATATCCGGGAGATTAGCCTCGATGGGACGTGAAACGGTGGGGTAGGGAGGACTGGGCGACTTTCTCCAGTGTCACTCCTTGATACAAGAGGTGGCTGCTTATGGGGAATTGTATCGCTAGCTAACAGCAAGTAAAAGAAATTAAACTATTAATTAGATATTGGATGTTTTATAAAGTAATTAATTTAGGTTTGATATCGGAAGAGAGACTTACGTCGCATGTATCATATAACAACATGCATCAATTTAATGTGTATTTTTTATGATTGCAATTCACAATTTGTCGACTTTCGTCATCAATAACAAGTTTTTTACGCCAGCTTAAATGCGGTACCATTGTTATTGATTTGTCTCGTTGATTAAATTTGGACACAACTTGGTTAAATGTTTCTTTTATCAGATACACTGAGTTTGTCCCCCCTCCCCTCCCCCCTTAGAGGGCCGTACGAAAAGACTTACAACACAACACAATCCAAAAAAGCCTAAGCCCACCCCTGTTCGAAGGGGTAAGTTTCTAAAGAAACTGTGGTGCTGTGTTGGCAGGGGGTATTTAAAGATAATTTCATTTCATCGAATGAGTTGAAAATGTTAATTGGCTATCGTTTCGAACGTTAGCCCGTCGTTCGAACGAAACCCTTTCCCTATGTAATCTCCATTTTTGTTGTATTTTATGAAAGGTTATTTTAATTTCGGGATTTTTTCGTAAACTTGTTATTTTTGAAGATCAATTTAAGTCCACTTAGATTCAAACCATGATTTTCACACCACACAGATTTTTTTGTAAAAGCTTTTTTGGGAGTGGAGTTGCTTTTATCAGTGTCCGATATCGAAATCGAAACTTCGGGGACAAATCCCTAAATTTGTTTGTCAACGCCTTAACAAATATAGGTAATATGAATACGCCACTTCCTTCACACGGAGAAACATAAGAGGTGTTACGTCTAAATCTCGTGAGGACCACGACGCGAAAGATACCAAAATTTGGTATTCGCTTTTATTTTTTTGATATAGTGGACTTGGAAAAATATCATTGACTGAGGCGTTCCCTCGCATTTTTCGTGGAATCAGCAGAAATGCTGTTAAAGCTACTTTCTCACGCGGGGAAATGAACCCTCTGGTTAAAAGCGACCAAAGTTAGTAAAAGATGACGTAATGTTTTTGTTCCAAATGTGGGGTGGACTGGAATTGAGTTGTAGTCGCAGGGGCTTCTGTAGTCACGCGGGTCATTGTGGTCTTGTTCTGAACTGAAACTTGTACTTTGGTGTGATATCAGCCTATTTTTACCGAATTCATCGCATCTAATCGCTCGGAACTTTAATTAAAGGTAAGTTCATAGCGTTATTAGAAGGTCTGTGCTGGTGTGTAAGCCAGATTTTGCCTTGTACTGCTTTATTTTGTTGGAAATTCGGAAGGAAGTTAGTCGATGCGTATTTTACATCGCCGCCATATTTGTATCTCTGACACGTTTAAATCGACAAGATGGTTGTAAGATTTTCTTGTTATTATTCCCTAACAGCTCTTTGTGTTTGAGAAAGAAGTGCGGATTATTTTGATTACCTTGTTCGGGATGTCAGTGACAATTTCGGCGTTTCGTCTGAAGCTAACCTTACCGGAAATTCACGAACGTTTGACTCATCTTTACGTATATTTATGAGAATGACGTTTAATTTTTGCATTTGGTCATGCTCGAACGCTTTTTTTTGAGCGGATTTTGCTCATCATAATTATGTTCTGTTTCAACTCGAGAGCTCTGTATTACAATTTTTCTTTCGCAGATGGAAGTAGTCGTGAAACCACCATTTGTGTCATGTATTTCGTGTCACATAGTTATATCAACAACTTTCCTTATTTGAGAAACTAATGTTGTTTTCCTGGTATGGAAATTTACTTTTGTTTGTATTAAAAAATTTGAATCATCATTAGGCTGCTATCCTTAGCTGCCAGGATTTCGGATTAAGAGCTGTGCTAAAGTAAACTTCGCGCAGTTGAGGTGTTACAAGCTCCCGAGTGGAACTTGAACCGGCTATGCCCCGTCGCACTTTGTGCGTTCAGTTGAACAACATGCAAATTTTTCGACATAACGCCCTTAAGTAAATTTTTCTGTTTCCAAAATATCTTAATTACGTAAGGCTGCGATAAAAATTATTTCATCGTCAACGGTGCGAGATACACCGTGTTTTGGCAATATGTAATGGAATATTTAACATTGAGTTCAATTAAGCTGAGCTTACTTGCACTGTATTTCGTAATATTATTTTTAATCCGACGTCTTGCATCTTTTTTTGTGGCCTAGAACATTCCTTTTGTATTACAAGTCTGTCTCGTAGTTTATTCGAATTTAAATGTTGTACGTTCCAAACTACAAAGCTTAATATATTCGTTAATATATTCGTTAACATATTCGTTAACCATGCAATCATAATTCGTTATGTAAATACAAGCCTAAAACATACATTTAGAAAAGTTGATTGCTTGGAAAAAGTTCTGTTGAGATGGTAATGTTACCCAGGGCAGTGAATCATTTTGGCTGTTATTTTTCCCAGTTTTCTTAACTATCCTACAATGTCTTGATAGGAGAAAGTGTCGTTTGAATTTTGCCTTGTCACTGTTTGCTATGTCAACTGTTTTGTGATCACCCTTACCAGTCCCAAGAGATTTTCATTCATTCTGATCAAAAGAATTGTTTCTTAAGACTGATATTTTGAAGATAAATTCAAAGCCCAGGAGATATTTTGTACACAAGTTTATAGACCAAGGTTATCCTCTGGAATCTAATATTTCCTAGCTTTCTGGTTCAAGTTAGCAGAATTTGACAAAGAGCCATGATATTGTATATTCTCATTGTAATAATTCTTTACCAAACTTTTCTCTTTTATAATTTTTTTAAGAGGGCCGTTTACAGGATTACTCCCTTAGAAGATTATGTATTGACACTTATAGGTTTGATCTTCGATAAATCCACATTTTAAACTGGAATCGTAAAGCTTTTACACCTAGAACAGTTGGACATTTAAGGACTTTCAATGGCTGCGAGGGGAACGGCACAGCGCCCCAATGGAGCTGTACAAGGAAAAATATGCCAGTTTAAGTTGGTACTTTTAGGTAAGAATTATTTTGACACAGTTTAATGTCAGTGTGTTATTGGATCTGCAAAGAACTCTACCTGGTTTACATGTGACATATATCTTTCATACTGCTGTAATGGACAATTTTGAAAGACATAGTTGTGTAGTCCAAACAATGATAAAAAAAAATCTTGGGTCCTGTTGAGTTTGTTGTTTAAACCTTTTAAAGGCAGCTCCTCTTGCAGAGCTGTCAAAAAGATTTTGAGTAACTGGACTGTGATATAAAGTAGGGCCACATTAAGGATCACAGGCCCTTCCGCAGGTAAGGGCTTGGAGGCTGCTGAGGCCCTAAAGTGTTCAAAATAGCTGGTGCATTTTTCAGAGTAAACTTTGAAATGCATCGGTTGCCAGCTTATTTTGACAACCCTCACTTGAAATTTTTAATGAGCAACTATATCTGGGCTCCTCTCTCCATGAATTGCACTCAGTTTGGTTATACATGTACACCATACCTTATCTGAGCTGAAAGGAGAAAGGAGAACAACAGCTCTGTCAAAAGCCACTTTTATATAGATCAATTGCCTTGAGTGAAAGAGGACATTGCATCATTTTTTAACATTTTTGACAAAATGAGGTGCATGATTTCATGTTTTTATGTGTTTGATTTCTAATGAAGCAGTAATTTGATTTTGATTTAATCAGAAAAATAAAATTATATTTGCAAAACTTAATGTTAACTGAGTTCTCTTTTGATAATTTTACATGACAGTTTTTGTGTAGCCTGCTTACAATGTTATCTTGGATCTCACAGGTGAATCTGCTGTTGGAAAATCAAGTTTGGTTCTGAGATTTGTCAAAGGGCAGTTTCATGAGTATCAAGAAAGCACAATTGGAGGTGAGTAGCTTGGAATTTTTCTCTGTGTGAAATGGGATGGCAAAAATTTTCAACTGATCGATATTTCTTCTGTATTTTCAGCGGCATTTTTAACACAGACAGTGTGTCTGGATGACACCACAGTCAAGTTTGAGATCTGGGACACAGCAGGTCAAGAAAGGTATCACAGCTTAGCTCCAATGTACTACAGGGGAGCACAGGCAGCAATTGTTGTTTATGACATCACAAACCAAGACACTTTTGGCCGGGCAAAAACATGGGTGAAAGAGCTTCAGAGACAGGCCAGCCCTAATATAGTCATAGCACTTGCAGGCAATAAGGCAGACCTTTCAAGCAAGAGGATGGTTGAGTATGAGGTATATAGATCATTGTTTATGTGATTTATTGATCAATCCTTAGAAGTGGAGCAGTGAAAGGGTTAAATTTAACAGATAATTAGTGTTAACAACTGAGTTGAAAACATAAATTGGCCACTATAAAGAGTTTAAAGGCTGGTGTTTCGAGCGTTAGCCCTTCATCAGAAATGCTTGAAATGTCAGCCTTTAAACACTTTACGTTGGCCAATTTATGTTTTCAACTCAGTTAACACTAAGTTACCTGTTGTACTCTCCCACTGATGCAGCACCACAGTTTCTTACTTACCCCCTTTAACATTTGAATTTTTGTTCTGCTGATTAGGATGCTCAGTCATATGCAGAAGATAATGGTCTTCTATTCATGGAAACTTCAGCAAAGACTGCCATGAATGTGAATGATATCTTCTTAGCAATAGGTGGGTGTTTCATTTTCTCGTCAAGCGACCTGCTTGTGTGTTTTAACACTTATATCCGTGGCTAAAGAAGGGCACATCATTGATTGTTTTTTGGTTTTTGACTTTATTTTTAAAATTTAACTGTGCAACACAGGTTTTCCATTTGAAAATGAATTAGCAGAAGGATAGTATAGAGTAGCAGTGAAATGTCTTCTGTCCCTCTTATATTTGTAGTGGTAATAGGACCAATTGGAGTCCAATTCGGTCTGTAATCATACAAGTGATTAACAAAATTGGACAACTGCAAAGCGGGAGTTTGATTTGTTAATTACGAGTATGATTACAAACAGAATTGGACGATGTGAAGTCCAGGTACCAGTCAATCAAAATTATGACAAAATTTGAGGAAAAAACTAGACATCGGTTTTACATTTTCATAAAAAAGAACAACAGATAACTCAGCGAAATGCAAGAAAACAGTGCACATACATAACGTGTTCTGTCTGCTTACATGGGCATGACCTGTTAACTGTCCCTTTAACTGTCCTATTACATTGTTCAATTACAAGCATGATGCATACACTGTCTTATCAGTGCTCAAATTGGTCTGGTGATAACAAATCATGAGAATTTTGGTGTAGTTTTAATTAAAGAAGTAATCAGTGGTGCTATCATTGAAATTTTTCATTATAGCAAAGAAATTGCCCAAGAGTGACACCACAGCAGCAGGACCTGCAGCTGGTGGACGACAGCCCAGAGGTGTTGACCTCAGGGAGCAGAATGAACCACGAGAAAGTGGTTGCTGTAAATAGTTACTCTTCCGAAATCCCCTCTTATACAAATCATGTATAAATGAACAATGAACAAAGTGCAAACTAGAATGTGGGTAATGTTACACAAGCAAGATCAACAAACTGCCCTGTGTAACATTAATAGTAAATGTACACACTCTTGCCTTTAATATGCAGTAGTGATTTAACTTAGCATGCAAAAAAAAAAAATTGACCAATTTGTTTGTAACGTAAGGTGACAAACTCTTGTTGTAATATGAGCAATAGTGAGAGTAGCTGATAATGATAATTTGTGGTGTAAGATTTTTGTGGCAATAGTTATGTTTGTTCATCTTGTCTGTGCTTTGTGTAAACTCAGCCCTCCCTACATTCCATTTGTTTTACTAACTTTTTATATATCAAATTTAAGTAGAAAAGGACTGGGTCTGTTGATCTAAGGAAAACCTACTGATCTTAAAGTCTTAGCAGACATTTGCAAAATTCGCACAGAAAAGTGTAATAAAAACTTTAACAGTGATAGGAATTTTTGAAACTCCCAGTGGCTTGTCAGGTAGTATGTTAATATTGTGTTGCAGAGAAAGAAGTTAAAAAGTCTTCCAGAGAGCTGGCATGAACTGTTTCACTCCAAAGACCCTATACCTAAATTTCTTTTCTGTGTTACATACATTTTCTCATATCTTAACTCTGAAATTCTGGTCCCACACCAAGCCAAATTCTCCTTAAGTAGAAGATTCTCTCTCTTCTTGTACCATTCCAGCCTAAAAGCATATCTATTTTGTAAGGAGAAATTACAAATTCATCTCTCAACCCCTGGGAATCATAGGGTGTAATTATGGGTTGTGTTTGAAAGACCTCATTGAAGAGTTAAGATCCTGCACAACTTGATTACATTAACAGCAGTGTATTCCTTTTAAATATTTGCTGGGAAAGGTTAAAGAGAATTAATTACAGCACCTTTGTAGGATAATGAGGGATATTTACGCAAACAAGTTTCTGTGACTGATCTCTTCAATAAGCTTCTTCAATTGTACCTTGTGAAAAACCACTGGCTTGCGAATTGTAGCTTAGTTTCCCTTGAGTTTCCAGCCTTCGCAAGTGTACTACTGGTGCTACGGCTCTCGATAAAATGACGAGTCTACAGTCTTAACTAGGCTCGTTGTTTGAGTAGTTTGTGGCAGTCATAGAATTTAGGATACTTGTAATAAAATATGGTACTGACCTTTGTCTGCACCTCTTTTTTGATATCTTAGGGTGTTCATAATAATGATATGGTGAAGTTTTGTCTAATAAATTGAGTATGGTAGATTGTCAGTTGTACTCAAGTAGGTCATGTTTGTGTACATTTAACTGTAACTTGATTGATGGGATTCAATGTTCATGGGTTTTTTGCTACCAAAAGTCCCTTTAAAGTGTTGCTATGGTGGTAATTACTTTGTTGTTGGTTTTATTTTGCCGGGTAACAGGTCAAATACATAACAAAATCAATTTACCTTAAAATATTATTATACAATAGAAAAACATAGTTGTTTCCGCTTTAAGTTGTTCTTTCTCTCTGAGATTTTGTTTTTCAAGTTGTCAAAGCCAGATTATGTCGGGTTAAAAAAAACAAACAAACAAAAAAACAATGCAGCACTATTACTTGTGAACTAAAAATGTCCTTGAAAAGAAATCTGTGATTCAGTATTTTTTTTTCCTCCTGAGAACAGTGTGGTCTACATAATTACAACGATCTGTAAAAGATATGCTATTCGTCATCGTCATCGTCATCTGATTCCTCAGAGCTCTCCCATCTGCTATGCACAGTGATAGTAGAGTCAGTGTCTTCAATTTTCTCCTCCTTAGGTTTTTTCTTCCTTGCTCCCAAGAAACAGGCGATCAGAGCAATAAGAAACAATGTCCCCCCTCCAGCCGCGCCCCCAATCGTCATGATCTGCTTTATTTTTTGTTTCTGTTTGTATGCCAGGTCCTCGACACACTCGTGACCATCACCAGCAAATCCTTTCACGCAAGTGCAAGTGTAGGAACCTCTTTCATTTTGACAGACGGCTTTGTGGTGACATGGTTTATCTTCACATTCGTCTATGTCTACAATTGTCACAAGAGAATATAAACAGAAACAAAAAAGTAAAACAAAAGAAAATATTTGAACCGATATTCAAGCCGATGGCGCAGGCTTCAAGGTTATGTGCGTAACCCACCCTAAAAATATTCGGCCACTATCAAGTTGGGGGGGGGGAGGGGCAGGGGGGGGTCACAGCCTTCCACTTCCCGTACCACGTTTACACGCCTCCCCGTACATTTGTGCCTGTTAGCCTCCCGACTCCCACTTATTTTCTAGCGTTGCATCTTTCTGGGGAAGGGAGGTAGTGTTTTTCAAGATGAACATTATTACAGGTCAGTCCAGTTTATCACTCTAACATCTCACTACTGAGAAGACAGTCTCATTTCACTGTGCAATCTAATAGCTATAGCTGTTTCAAATGTTTACTTGCATATAGAAATCCCTAATATGCTAGGAATCATTCCATTTTGAAATGAAACCGACGTAACGCCAAGAGTTCGGTACTCCTAAATCCCTTTTTCAAGTTTTCCTAAGTGCATATCAATCGTTGGAGCGTGTGCGATAGAACTTGAAACGTTTGTATGCGCATGCGTATTGGTATCTCCGACCTACTGTCTCACTTTGGTAACGCCATATCGCTGAATAACGTGCTCGTACCTTCACAGTAATCCGCCTCCAAATGCATTACAAATCCTCGACGACATTTGCACGTATAAGAACCTGGTGTATTTTTACACCTTGCTCCTTTTCGCTTGCATTTTGTTCGAATATCTCCTTTCTGACATTCGTCCAAATCTACGAGTCAGCAAAATATTTATTATTATTTATTAATGTTGTAATTTACCCTACAAAATAAATAGGGAAGCTGGTCATATCTCGAAAGCAGTGATTTTTCGAAAGATCCTTCATATTAACTTTTACGACATATTTTTTTTTGTATTTTTTAAGGTCGTTCTCTCTCCTCAAAGACGGCATTCGTGAAAGATTGTGTGAATAATTCAGAAGTATAAATATAGGGAGAAATTGGATGCTGGTCACTCTTGAAGTTTAAAAGTTTTTAACCCTGTTACTACCAGGAGTGACAAAAAATTATTTCCCCTTGCTGTATCAAATACATTTATCTTCATTTATAACTGAGATACTACGAGCCTCCTGATTGGTTAAAAACCTATCGTATTATATTGCACTGGTAAACGCATAGAAAATGATCTCGAAAAGTTTGCAAATCAATCGCCTGCGGCACGTGATTTTCAAACTTTCCTCGTATTCTCTTAACTGTCCGCGTAGGTTATTGCGCCGGTAAACTGATAATAAGCATCCTATACACGGCTGGAGTCAACGATATCGAGAGAGTAAAGAAAGAGGGCAAACTATGAACTCGGTTGCAAAATGAAAATTAAATACGTAGAAACAAAGGGAAGAGAACATAGATTTGCATTTTCTACCTTGACAAGAGTCTTCAAGTGTTGTAAATCCTTCCTTACAAACACAGTGGTAGGTGTTATTTTCTCCCTGCTTCACACATTGTTTGTGTTCGCCACATTCCTCCTCTGCTTCAGGGGCACAGTTACTGCTTACTGTAGGAAATCGGTCAGGTGAAAAAAATAATTGTTGGTCGTGTTGCATGTAATGTCACTTTGATCTTATATCACAGAGGATACGTGGAGGGGACATACATGAGGCATGGACAACCCGTTACGTTCTTACCACATGGGACGGGTTTGGCAGGAAATGCAGAATTATAGTACCCACATACTACTTGCGTTATTGGCATGGCTTTAGTCAATTTGGGTACGACATTTTAGTCGTTTCATTAGCCATAGAGGACTTAAAAACAAAATCAATAATTTTCCTAGCTCCCCTTACATCTTTCAATCTCCTCTGATGTAAAGACATTTTAATTCTATGGAGTCCTACTGCATGAGCTGAGTAACGTATAAACAAAATGGTGTTAGTTAGAGGCTGTTTGCTTGTATTTGTTTCAAATCACTCGCTCTGTGATTGGTCTAAGAAACTACCACCCCTCTCGACCAATCAGCAGGAACAAAACTAAAAGCGACTGCAACTTGGTCTTTCATGTTTTCCTGCGCTTCAGACAAATTACGTTTGAGCTGTCGTTGTGAATTTTCCCTTTGTTCTGACTGGACGTTGTGTTAACTCTACCTTCACTGATTTACTCGACATGCAATCGAACAGGGCTTTAAGTGGAATCAGAAAAAAAATATTTGGATCGATAGTAAGGTCCATAACTTAGGATTGCAATTTCTCTATTTGCCAACCAAATTTCAACATTCAAAAGGGGAAAAAATACGAAAATAAAGACCATTTGTTGCTTATTTTATCGGAATATTTGAGCAGAAATGTAAGTGACTCACCTTCGATAACAGATGTAATGAAAACAAAACCAGTCAAAAGAACTATGAGCAAGGAAGTGTTTTTCATCGCTGCATTTTAAAACCTGCTGTATCTGGACAAAGAACTATGCGTCAGTGGTTGGCACAAGTGGAACTAAATCAGACTACAAACAATATGAACGTTTCAATGCTCTTAAGCTGTGCAAATTATACCGCAATAATCAAACTGCACTGTTTTACCACTTGTCTTGTTTTTCTTAGTAGTCCTTTCAAAGAATGGCTCGTAAACTACCACTATTGATGATAACGTTCTTCACTGACACTAAATAAGGATGACCTTTCAGCTTTGTCAAAGTTTGAAAACTGCTTCGTTTTTAAACGCGCGTGATAAACCGTTTGCATTCGCTGACCGTGCGCGCACTTATTGGAAGAAGGATTTTCGCGCGCAATCGCGACAACGTCATGAACTTGAACTGACAAACAAAAATATATTGTACCTTTGCTTTTCGTCCGAAAGAAGTATCACCTAAAATATTTTCCCGATCTTAACTGCAAACCGAACAAGGCACACACATACACGTCACAATATTGTTTTCATTATTAGAATGTAATTAAGTAATTAACGTGCTATCCGCACGAGTTCGTAGGAAGACGTTTTTTGCGCCGTAAATCGAAGTTTTAAGTCATTGAAGACTATTTTGCATAGTAATTGAAGGTAGCAAGGCATCATGGAGAGGAAATCCACTAAAAAGCTGCAACTCTTTCTCAGCCAATGAAAAATGGGCATGTTAATGAAATATTGTCAGAGTCGCACGCTTTTACGAAGTCACGCACGGTTTTTAGTCATAACCCTACAAGCTATGTACTTTATTTGTTCAACAATTCATAGTATGTAAACGTGTTTTTTTTCTTTTGAACGGCGCAAACAAACTTAAAGTTTAGAAGGTTTTTTTTTTCATTCTAACCAAATGTGAAGGATTTCTCTTCCTGTCATCTAAAATGCCTTGAAATGGATCAAATGTGTATCGCGTGGTTGGTAGACTTATTTTGCTAATATTTATTTATCTTGAAGTTCAACTGTACAATGAAATTCGGTCTAAACGATATGCTACTTTCATCATTTTACTTGCAAGTTGAAATGATGGTTTTGGGACAAAGGTAGTCTATTACAAGAGCTTACATGACGTTGCTGCAAGTTTTTTGAGCTAAGCATGAATCTTTAAAAAATATTGATATTCCATACACATGATATATTCCTGAGTGCTCTAAACCTGGGGTTAGGTTCATCGCCGGGAAAAATTAACAAGTGCTACAGAAAGTAACACATCCAGGGATGCTGTTGGTATAAAAACTCCATTTACGAAAAAGGAGGCTAAGGTCCAAACCTTGTAGAAAATATGTATTAAACTTGTTAAATTAACGACAACATTTGGCTAAAACGAAAACTCTGAAACTTCTTAAAATTCCAAACAAAAGGGTATCAAGTTTGCGTGAACGAAAGCTAAAAATGAACTGACTATACTCTGTGAAAACAAACAACAGAAGCGCGCGGAAAGTGTCCATATCAGTCGTCCAATTTTTGGACATGATTGGCTAATTTGTGAAATCACGTGCGGCGCGTAAATACAAAAATAATTATAACCATTACAAATTCCACAAACATTATTATTGATGCATTCGCAGCTTCATTTTTCACAAATCATTCTGTACAGTTGTAATCGGACAGTTGGCTGTAACTGGACACCTGTAATCAGACAGTTGAAGCAGCCAATCATACTAGGTTCACTCAGCTAATCCACCAATCACAGAAAAGAACAAAAGAACCATAGCAACAACCACTTATCCACGGAAAACTGGGGAATTTCCAAAACGGAAGAATTTTCAACTTAACACATTGTCTCCACTGGAGATATTTGTTCAAGGTGTATTTTTTTCGTTTCGGAAATTGAAATGGTTATGATTAATTAGTAACAAGGCTTCTTGTCGTCCAATTCTGTCTGTAATCACACTCTTGATCAACAAATTGGACTCCTGCTTTGCAGTCGCCTGATTTTGTTCGTCACTCATATAATTACAGACCAAATTGGACTCCATTCGGTCCAATTACCATTATGATTACAAAGGGGGGAGAGAAAGAGATAAATCGTAATTTGAAATTTAAAAACGAGAGATGTTTTCTTCACTTGGGTCAACCTCAAGGATACGATATTCTCGTGGGTTCTTTTAATCCTCCGTTTGAAAAAGACATGTATTCTATCTTTTTTGACCAAAATAGCAGTTGCTATTGAAGCTGACTATAAAATCTGTGCAAAGCAGGGCTATCAAAGATTTAAAGAACATGTCGCAATGTATATATTTTTTATATAATCAGCATATAATATAAATAATTACAGATATATTTATGTGTAATTGTATAACATTATAAAGCATTTTAATGTTAAAATTTCCACTCTTATCTAATAGCCTTGAAATTTTCAATTTGTCTTCTTCATTAATTACTTTTATTTTACTATTATTCACAATTATTATCATTAATGGTTTTCCTTAACATATAAAGACTATGCCTGGTTAACTAACATTTCAACCAGAACTATATTCTAACGAGCTTCTTACAAAAGCGCAAAAAAATTTTCCCAAGCAGAATTTTACTCCAAGCCACAATAAAAAGCTCTTTTTTTTCTGTGATTACATTTGAAATGAATTAATTACAATTAAACAAAAAATATTCTTGTGTTTACAAAGAATGCTGGCGTAAAGCTACTGATGACCTGGCAGTTCAATACCTGGGCCATGTTGTTGAAAGGGCAAATAATACTATCCAAAAGGTAAATCATTATCCAGCCGCTAAGTGTTATGGGTTATAAAACAGACAGCCCCATTCACCAGATAGAGATTTACCGAGCAGATAGTGTCATCCACCCTTAAAAATGCCAGAGCCACCTATCGCTCTCTTTAAACTCTTTAACTCCCAAGATCTGATTGCTAATTCTCCCCTCTAGCTGCTACACATTTCCTTGTAAATTAGTTACAGGAAATTGGGTGTTAGATCAAGATGACAACTTATTCCTGATAAGTTTGAGTATTCTCATTACATGTTTGGAGGATAATGTATGGATATTATAGGGAGAAGTAACATGTTGATCACTTTGGGAGTTAAAAGGGTTAAGGAATACAGGACATTTTGCACAAAAGACTTTTCGCACATTGTGCGAAATGACCACTAAGAATTGTGCAAATGGTCCAAAACTTGTGCTAAAAGACTTGTGCGAAAAGTCTTTTGTGCGAAATGTCCGGTTACCGGGTTAAGCAGTGGTCTCCACAGGGTTTGTTTCTTGAGATTTGTCTGCAAGCTCCTGCCCTTGAGTGAAAATCAAAGAACTGGTGGCATTCACTTGATCAGAAATGTTTATTGTATCACAGAAAACAAGTGAAGTGTTGAGCAACCAAATCACAAGTGACAAGTAACCCAGGCCCTAGGAAAAAGAAAAATAGAAAATTACAACTAATTTTATTATTGGTAAGTTTTACTCAAGCCAAGAGGTACATTCAGCCAGAACTTATCCTGGTTTCCACAGCAGGAAGCAACTAGGAGTATTACAACTGCCCCCTGATACCGGTGAATTGTCAGGGAAGGTGATTGAAATGCTGGGGGGGGGGGGACCTTGTCCATTCCAAGGTACCCCCCCATCAGCATTTAATTCACCGGTATCCATTTATACTCCTGGATAGAGAGAGGCACTGAGAACTGAAATGTTTAGCCCTTGAAAATAACACAAATCTGGACCTTTGGCCACAACTCCAGCACAATAACCCTAAAGTCACCACATTCAATTGGTGAGAGATACTTTTACCTTACTTGAATAAGAGAGATTGTAAGTTTTGAGCTCAGTAGAAGAAATTAAGAGGGTTTTTTTTTCATCTTGTCACCAGCATGGGACATAGAAAAAAAAAACAGAGTCCCCATGAGGAATCGAGCTCAGGCCTTCAGGTTCTGGGCCCCAATGTGCTACCACTGAGCCACAGAGACTCTATGGTGAGCGAAGCCCAATATGATGTTCATACATAACATGCATCCATACATACCACTATGATCAGTGATGTTGATTTACAAACATTGTAGCGTGGAATCCAAAGGTCTGAGATTTGATTCCTCGTGGGGACTCCGAAATTTTTCTTTGTCTCACGCATGAGACAAGATGAAAAACACCTTTCTCTACTTTTAACTTGTATCCACAAGGTGTCTTCACAATGTAGTATGAGAAAGGATTTTCACAAATAAATGCAGAAATGAAACAAATGACATTAGGAGAGTTTGAGAGGAATCCCAGAAGAGGTACATGTCAATTTCTGGGTGTGGTGCCTTAGAATTACCAAATGTTAACCTGTTTCTGTTTGACGTGGGAGGTGCCAAACTCTTCAATCAGAACAATTATCATTAGATCCTGTAAAATGATCCCCTATGGGGGGGGGGGTTTACCCTTGGGTTGAAACCAGTTACTGTAATAGTTGAATTATATATTCACAATCATGGTCATTGGGAATGAGCTCACCACTGAAGCAAATAATGCTGAATAATCAGGTAAGAATTCCACACAGTTCTTGCAGCGCACTGGCCCCAATGTTGTGATGACATTTACAATTTCACCCTGGACTTCTTTTTTCAATTCCAGAATGTTGTACAACCAGAGGCTTGTAATTACTGCTACAAGTACTACCATCACAACTGAAATAAATACCTCCTGAAAGAAACCAATGTTGAATTAAAAAAAGCTCTGTTATCAGGGAGGTACCATCTAAAAAGCTGTGAAATAGAAGTCTTCCTCAATCCTCAACCCTTTAATCCCAGAAGAGATTAATGTAAAACTTCTCCCTGTACTATTCATACATAATCCAGCAGACAGGTGAAGAGAAAACTCAAACTATCTGGTAGAAGTGACCTTGATCTGACAACAAATTTTCCGTCTACCCTGACAGGGAAATGTGTCGCAGCTAAAGAGTAGATGAACAATAAGATCTTAAGGGGTGGAGTTGGAGGGTTAAACAAACCTAAATTGATCTCCAAGAGAATTAAAATTTTGCCAAGTACCATCTTGATTAAAAATCTTGATTATCAAACACACTACATAAGGAGACGTAAAAGACCCAGAGGAGAGAATTACCATTTCGCTCTTGGTGGTTATAGGGTTGAACCCCAGCTGCACCTTAGAAAAATTCCCTCTTTAGAGTGGATTTATCTCTATATCTGATTTGTAATTATCCCTACTAGCAACTTGTGTTCATGTAAATCACTTGGGAACACTTCAACAAAATTAGGTAGAAAAACATAAATAATAAATTGTAATTTAGCAGTAGACCTTAACAAAGTAGGAGGAAAGAGAACCAGGAGAATATAGACAAGGGACACAGAAAATTTTCTTCTGCAAGGACAAGAACCTAAAAAAAACAGATTCAACTGGCATGAAAATCCCAGGTTGGGAGATCCCACTCTTCTGTTCAAGACGAGGTGAACTTAAATCAAATAGAGCAAAATTTCACTTACTGCAACTGACACTTTTATTTGCCACTCTCTCATCTTTATTGAATTGCACACGATATCAGCCAGCATAGCTATTGACAACAGTGTCCTGCTTCTATGAACAACACCAAACCCAACAAACCTGTGCAAAAACTTTAATGGCTGGGTCAAAGTGAAGCTTGTGAGTGGCAATCTTCGTCAGGGTAAAACGGACAGTTTCATTGTTGTAATCAGAAGGGTATTTCACCTGATGTTAAAACTCTTATCACTGTGTTCCTTGTCGACCCCTCCTTATCGTTGTAAGTGATAACCAAAGGAAGCAACAGTGCAGCTCAGAAACTGGAAGAAATGAGTCAGCGTTAATCTTTAAACAAGACAGAATTCTTCCTTACAATACTAATACAATAACAACTAGGAAAAAGTGATGAGAATAAAGTAAAAACTATCAATTTGGGGAAAAATTAGTTGATCCAGTACAAATTCTTCTGAAATACATTATAAGAATTAAAAAGTGTTAATAGTAAGAAAGTCATCTACTGGAAAATGCGAATAATAACGTGAATATGAAAGTAATCCTCAGAGGTCATGGGTTCAAAATCCCATGACGGATTTATTTTTTAAAGGCCTTATTTTCATTGATGCTCAAGTAGTGTTCATTACTGCGAAGATCACTTTCCATATTCATGTTTTATTAAAAGTGTGTGGTTGACAGTAAGGAGAATTTCAAAATGATAGGCATATTCTTCATACTGGTTTTCTATAAATTCTCTAAGGCGCTGACAAAATGAAAAACCTAGAGCTTTTTTAAATGGCAATCATTTTTAATCTTAGCGGTTAAAAAGTTAAAAGATTAATTAATGAAAAAATTCCAAGTGTTTGTTGTTCCCCAGAATCCTTCCAAGATTGCCTCAATGC
This sequence comes from Pocillopora verrucosa, assembly GCF_036669915.1. NCBI lineage: Eukaryota > Metazoa > Cnidaria > Anthozoa > Scleractinia > Pocilloporidae > Pocillopora > Pocillopora verrucosa. The sequence goes on along the minus strand of NC_089324.1, from coordinate 16,745,881 downwards.
AATTGTTCTAATTCAATAGACCTACCATGGGGATTAAGAGTGCTGGTTAGGAAGATAAATTGTTGTTCAAGTGTTTTGCAGCTTTCCAAACTACCTAGATGTAGTGAAAGGCTGCAAACTGCAATATGTAGTTTAGAATGATTAGGGAGATTAAAGTGTCTAGCAGCTGATTTTTTCGGAGATTGGTCACCTTATCGTCTTCGGGTTTCACCAATGTATAACTTATTGCAGTTAGTGCAAGTTATGCAGTAAATGCAAGTTATGCAGTAAATGACAGTGGCAAAGGTACAGGTTAAAGTGAGAGTGATGTAAATGGATCTCTTGGGTCCTGACATTTTCTCTTAGTTAAGAATGAAAGGACAAGTTTTGCATTGGGAGTGTGCGCATTTGAAAGTTCCAGATTGGTCATTGTTTTGAAATGCAACTTCTAACCAAAAATATTTGTGGAGGTTGTGAAAAGATTGTACCAGTCTCTGCTCGTTTTGGAGTAATTTAAAGTTTTAAGAATGAAAGATTAACTATGTGGTTGTGAGGGTGAAGTGAAGTTGAGGGTTAATTGGAATGTGGTGAGTGTTTTCCTTCTCAGCTGTTTGTAGCACTGACTGTTGATCAATTTTTTTTGGCACAGTGGTGGCTCTGCTTGACCGAAGGAACAAGGACAGTAATGTTTATCAAAACAACTGGCACATTACCTCCAATTTTTCAGAAAAATTAGAGTTGTCACTGTATAAACAACAAAGTCTGAGAGACCATTGAAAAGGTATGGAATTCTTTGACATGGGACAGATGTGAGTATGAATACACGTAGCTATGGAAATCTGTAGGTTGGTCGTACCCACTGGTGCCTAACATGCTGCCTCAATTGAAATTATGATGGCGAGAGAACCAAAGAAAAGAAAGTGTCAGAAATTTCCAAGTATATTTAAGATGTGAGTGAAAGGAATATTTAGACTGAAGAGACTCATGAGAAGAAAAGAAATAAAACATTGAAGTAGTTCAACAGATGAGGACAACATGAAAATCCTGCCAACGCAAATCATGCTTGTCGGTAAAAATGATATTACAAAGCTGCTTTGTAATATAGTAGAGGAAAGGGACAGGAAATGCCAAACTTAATTTTAATTAATTGGGTTTTATTGGATGTAAAAAATGCCCCTAAAGATATACAAAGAAAATAGCAGAGTAAATTACTTCTCCATCAGCCAATTTACTTGGATAAGGGCAAGAATTACACTGGAGCAAATTCAAATATTTGCCAATTTTTGCACGCCTAACAGCTGGACAAGGAAAAAAATTATTGTGTCCCGCCAAAGTGCACACCCGACTAGAAGAGATAGACAGGTTTCTTGGGTACCATGACAGCCAAAGGGTTTAAAAATAACCAAAAGAAGCTGTGAGGCCGGAAATCGGCTCCTTTGAACAATGGAGAAAACGTTGGCAAGTTCGTTCAACTGAGGGGTCACAGTGACTGATTTTTCAATTCAAAAATAAGCTCTAATGTGGCAACGGCTGTCAAATGACCAAAAAATCAAGCAGAGCTGTTTAGAATGAAGACAACATGTTTGATTCATATTGTGAAATTAAACAGACATCAGCCAATTTGATCAGAAAACAATAGATGGCTGTATCAGTGTTTCCGGTGCTGGAAATATTGAGTTTATCGGTGCTGATGATCCACATTGCTTTCTTATAATAACAACTGTGGCTCTGGGCTTTGTTGTACCAAACAATAGACAACATTGTCAGTCATGGGAGTTGTTATCATAGCAGCTATGAAGTCCGGCTCATTTGATTTGTTACAGCTGTGACCTGTTTGATCGAAATTTATTTTCTGGCAATATTCTTACCGGTTATTACTGGATGAACCGCATGTCGAGGAATGTCTTCAAAACACGGAAGACTTTATAATCCTGCAGTCAGAAACCACGAAATAAACCGCCATGATCGTCGATCATATGCGTTATCAAAGTATTATATATTATATAGCAGCAGCTCGATTCATTGGCCTACGGGAAAGTGATGATGAGTTTTTTGGCAGGATAAAATTTCTTGCGTGATTGTCCAGGCGGTTTGAGACTCGAACAAGTGCAAATTAGAACAGTTAACTAACCACCCTCTAAATACGGATTATATCTCCTTTCACTTTCTCATTTTTCTATCTCGTTTTACCGAAACAGCAATATTTAGCTTTTTTCTGGCTGACTACCCGAAAGACGAAATCTCCCAATAATAACTTCAGGATTTTCGGTATTTAAATAAAACCAGGCGTACAAACGACGAGGCTTAAAAAGGGGCTTCGTTTGGAAACAACCGCGTAATCCTTCACTTGTTTTCAAAAGATAACTGCTTACATTGCCAAATCAGTGCTCGCTCGTCAGTTTGCCCTTGTGATGGCTTCCAAAGCCAGTAAATGCTAAACATGAACAAAAATTTAAACGCTTTGCAGGTGGATGTTGAGTGCCATCTAATGATGTACACTACTATGTAGCATGTGAATTAAGCTACTATAAAATGGGGATTGCAGATAATTAACCACGCACTAGAGGGCCTGATCATTATTCCGAATCGTAACATTACTTCAATCTCAATGACCTTCACCCAGAAAAACCAGGATGCCTTAGGATCTTCCATCGTGATTCACCACGATAAAAGCCCCCCCAGGGCCATTGCTACGGAGAAAAATGAGCCTCGAGGCAACTTTAGTAGACGATCTAGCTTCCGTCCTCCCCGTGTTACCCTTCGGTTTGTTTATTACAGAGGAGAAAGACTAGGACTAGTAGGATTGGGGGGGCCCAAGTGGGAATTGTCCCCCAATAGAGATAAGTAGGGACAACGTTATTTTTGGCGTTTCTCATTGATACTGGGATGAAGAATGAGATGGATGGCGTTACTTTGAAGGGAAACCTCGCGCGCCTGTGAGGCTTAGCGTGTCGCACTTTGTTTGACGTCACTGAAGGGATCTACGATATATGTTTTGTTGACCGTCAGAAAGCAACGAAGGGAACTCTTTGTGCGGGACAACCTTTAAGACAATGAGGAAAATTACCATTTTCTTTGTTTTCTGATTCCTGTGTGCGCCCTTTATTCCACTCTAGTTCACGACAAGAAACCGTGCTTTAGCCCTTCGGGAAATAGCCATAAATACAAATGTGAGCTGGAGAACGTCATTTTGAAGCCGAGCGACTATAAAGATCACCTCTCGACTACTATAACCCACCTGTGAGTACAGCTAAGAAAAAAATGAACGAAAGAATGGGACAAGTAGGGCATTGTCTGGGATAAACTGAATAATTTTAGCTCTAGAAGGAAACGGAGTTCTGTTTATTCGGACTTCCGTCTTCTGAAAGTCCGATCGATGAGAAAGAACCCTGGCCCGCGTTGTTCAAATCTGGGTTAAGATGACCTAGGTTTAGCATGGAATTTGATGCAGGTCTGAAAGCTTTGAAAGAAAATTCATTTCAAATCTTTTTGCTTGAAATTTGATCATTGGATGCTCTAAAAAGAATAGGGAAAATTTTCTCTAAAGGCTCTTTGGAAAAAAGAAATATAGAAACCTGCATTAAATTTAACCTGGGCTAGCACTTATGGGCCTTTTGAACAACTTGGCCCTGGTATATCCAGCTTTGATCAACTTCTCAGCCTTTTTTTTCTCATGTCTAACAATCCTTGTAAATAAGAGTAATTGTCGACTTTCCAATTACAAATTTCAACGTAAAAAGGCTAGTTTACTTGAAATTATTTTTATGGCTGTTTCTCAAGATATCAAAAATGCTACACGAAGGAGAAATAAGATATCCAACGAGAGATAAAAAGTGAGATGCATTTGTTTTGATAGGAGTTAACACTAATTTTCTTTCTGTTGTTCTTGGAAGGGACTTAAGCGGGAACATTCTCTCCTCAGCGACAATTGCTTCCGTCGGTTCAAGATGTTGAAGAATTTGTGAGTAATATCATTTTTCAGGTTGATAGCCGGCGTAACAGTCGTTTCTGATTTCTGTTTCACGTTTCTCCTTCCTCTTCTTCCAATCATCCTCTACCACTTCGGTCGTGGTGGTGATAGTAGGGAGTTTAAGGAAACCACGACGGTAACGGCAACGGGAACTTCACTAAACAAAAGGTTAATGAGTAGAACAAATAGCCGTGCATGTGCGTTATAAATCTTTGTGAATTTCTTTGCGTCCTCTGCAAAACAACAACGTGGAATGACCAAATTTTGCGTTGTCTATTTCTAAGATAACGCTGTGCTCCATATTCAGTTTCTAGATAGTTTTGACAATGACTTTAGAGTATTTCGATATTCGTTGGTAAAATATAAGTTCATTTTTTAAGCGACGTTGTCCACGGCGTTGCCGTCGTCGTTTCGTAAACTCTCTAGTCTTTTGCGACCAACGCAGCGGTCAAATCCAGGTTAGCAGTCTGAGTAAATTCTTTTTTTTTTTTTTTTTTTTATCACTTGTCATTCTTCGGGTTTGTTTTTGATCATGTGATTGCGGACGATGCTATTCTATGAAATCCGACCCTGAATGTTGATTTATAATCCTAGCGCTCACAGATTGATTAAAAACTTTTGGGTACGGGATGGTACATAAATTGCTTTGGACGCTACTCTCTCCCCACCATCTCCTCAAGGAGGCTTTTCGTGTCTCTATCATTAAATGACCCACTTTAAAAAAACGATCCTCGAATGATTGTAGCGCTCTCTTCTCCCCGTCCCTTTCCTCCAAGTAAACGGTAAATGGTGCAATAGGCAACAACAGGAATTTGTTTTCTTCTTTGGCAAATGACACCTGCGTTAAATAACGGACATATTTTTCCTCTGGAAACTGGGAAACTAACTAAATTTGTTTCACTTAGAATGTTAAGTGCCGAGGTCAAGATTGGCGTGAAAGCGAAAGAACGTCGGCATATGCTGCGTTCTAACGGTAGCCAATATAAAATCGTGTGGCCAATTGCTGTTGTGTAAGAGTGTTGACAGTTTTTTTCACGTGCTGTTGTATCATTTCCTGAGTGAGTCTCTAGATTCAATTATCTCTGATAAGACTTCTGCTCAGGTTATCGAAAGGTTAGTCATTGTAACAAAAGCTAACAACGGTCTTTTTCATCCGGGTCCTGTAATTAAAAGTGCGGAGAACGCAATCCAAACGATAAATTGCTATTCAGCGGATGAGTGCTAATAAATCGTTCTGTTCTATCCGCCGGCTAGAGATTAATCCAGTAAATAGCGTAATCCAACTCTCGATCAACCAGGTCAAGATGATTGCATATGATTGCATATGATTGCACTCAGATAGAACTAATCACCGATCGCTTTAAGTAGATTTTAATTGAAATTGTATGATCACGCCTTAACCTTGACCCTTATCAGTATAAATTGATCTTCATATATTACGTAACTTTGGTTGCGTAACTCAAGTCAATGCTAGCCTGCATTGCAGGCGTCTTATAAGTGCGAGCTAACGCCAAAAGCTCGCGATCGTTTGTTCGACCGGCCATTTTTGATTTGCAGTCAGCGTACCCCCGCCCCTCTCCTTATTTTTGACCGTCGACTGTCCCCTTGGTATAAGACATAGTTTGATGCTACTCTGGTTTGCAGATTTCACTAATTAGCGCCCTTTTTTTTTCTGACGAGGTGTAAATAGGCGTCAGGAAGCAAACCGCCATCGTCACGATTTAAAGGAGTGTGGGCGGAGTTAATATGCCAAGTCTCCAAACAAAGGCGCTAGTGGTAACGCCGATTAGTGGTGATAATTTTGGAATTATCCCACCCAATTGTGTGGTTAGTTAGGCATGTATGCTCCGATAAAGCTGAATTTTCCTTCTTGCAAAGGAAAACCGCTTTTTGGTGCTCTTTTAACCGTGTACCAAACTGACGTTTGGTCTGTCCGATGTATTCGTTATAACAGTCATTGCAAGGAATAGAATAAATGGCGTCGGTTCGTTGTTCTTTCGTGACAGGATCCTTAAACGCAGTATGGAACTATGACATTCATCTATTCGTAGCTTAAGAAAAGAAAAACTAGTACGGACCATGAGCTTGTATCCTTTAGCACTCCGTAAAGGAGGCCGAAATCTCAACTCGATGGAAGCACATAGTTTTCTTTACAACGGTGATTGAAATACAAATAACAGCGATACTTAGCAATGCGGACTCTGGTCATATAAAAGGACCTCTTGTTGCAGCGTTTAGATCACCCCTGATGAAGGCACTAGACAGGAGTGTCGAAACGTTGGATCTAGGAATTGTAACTTCTTCTGTTACATTCATTAAATCTGCAAACCAGAGTAGCATCATCTGATTGTCCACTTGGTTCCCTTGGTATAAATTTTTCCTCTCCCCAGCCTTCCGCTGCCAATAAAATCAAAGATGGCGGCCATAGTATTCGTTATGCATTACTTAGCACTCGCTAGCCTAAATTACGCCTGCTCTGCAGGCTAGTCAATTGCCGGCTTTCAAATGTCAATTGATGTCTATCAAAGGCGTTGTTTTGAAAAGAAATACTCGTTGTCCATGGATCTGTGATTCCTCTTGTTCCCAATACTTTTTTTCTATAATGCAGCAATTTGATCGTCCAATTTCTAAGCTGGGTAATTTGGCGTGAGAGGCAAGACGAGAGGCTTTTCTCGGGGTAGAGCTAGGGAATAAGGGGGTGGGTTAATGATGATAGGACAGTTTCTGTGTGTAAAAAATCCATGTAAGAAAAAAGAGGCTGGCCTAGGAAATATGTATTTAACTTGTTAAATGAATCACAACATTTGGCTGAAATAAAAACTCCAAAACTTCTTAAATTCTAAACAGAATTTTCGCGAACGCGAAAGCGAAACTATACGAACTTCTTGCAGCTTGCAGGGAAATCGAATCACTAAAGAACGAAATAAGTGTATTGCAAGGTTTGAAGGACTCACGGGAGTTTGCTGAGAAGGAGATTGAACGCCTTAGAGGAAAAATGACGGACACAACCACGACAATTAAAGAACACAGTGAAGACATTGAATTCTTTTGAAATATCAAGTTAGAAGCCTACACGCGGCGCGAGAACATAAAAATCTTCAACGTCAAAGAAGAATCAGTGGAAAATACCGAAGAACTGATAAGAAGAACTGTTACGAAATTGCAAATTCCGAACAAAGATGTTTAAAATATTCGCTTTGAAAGAGTACACCGGATTCCGAGTAGGGCACCAGATCGGAGGTCAAGCCGTCCAAGACCAGTGATTGCAAGGTTTAGCTTCTACCTAGATGAAGAATTTGTTTGTTCATTCCATGAGAACTTAAAAGGAACTGTTATTGGAATCGCAAACGACTTCCCGAGGGAGATTGAAGAAATCCATAAAACGCTCTACTCTGTTTCAAAGAAGGCGCAGTAAAGAGCTTACTTCAATTTCGACAAACTAATTATTGATGGGCAAATTTACAGAGAAAAGGAAACCAAGGAACTCCCCTACTGTGATAATATGATTGACTGAAGTCGGAAAGCACGTCTGGTAAATAACAGACTTTCTGTTTAGTTACGTAATTTTGTGCGTGTGTTTTGTTTCTTATATGTAAGTTAAAGTTTTGTTTGGAGGAGAAACATATCTTTACTCGATACTTTAAAGAAGAGATTTGTTAAACTACAAAACGATCATAGATAGCAAACTTAAATTAGTTTCCTTGAACGCAAGGGGCATAAATAATTTCCACAAACGTAGGTCTATGTTCACATGGTGTCGTAAAAGAAAAGTAGATTTGTATTCCTTCAAGAGACGCACTCAAGGGAGGAATCAGAAGAGCAAGGGAGAAACGAATGTTGTGGGAATATTTATCATTCACATGGAAGCCCAAATTTTTGTGGAGTCATGGTGTTGATTGAGAATAGATTACATTGCACAAGTCATAAGACTATCGCAGATCCCTCAGGGCAGGGTGTTTCATTGCTCCAAAGGTAGAAACTGATGTCAAAGTTTATATCTTGATAAACATTTACGCACCAAACAAAGACAAAATAATGTGCAAATTTTTCAAAAATTTACATAAAATGTTGCAAACAGAAAATTTAGATCGTAAAGAAAATATTATCTGTAGAGAAAATTTTAATTGCTCTCTAAATCCAAAGCTTGATAAAAAGGGTGGTGTAATTGTACCAAGGAAAATGTTAATAGATAGTCTTCAATGTTTACAAAACAAGTTAGATTTAGTAGATATTTGGACAATAAAAATCCTCAGACTAAAAGTTACACTTGAAGCCAAAGATTGCCGCAAATATTCTCTCGTTTGGACTACTGGCTAGTTTCCACCAACCTACAGGATTTTGTTATATCAACTGATATTACTCCAGCGATAAAAACAGATCACGCAGCAAGTGAGCTTGCTTGAACCGACTCGTATCAAAGCGATAAAGGTTCTGGCTTCTGGAAGATGAATGTATTTCTTCTTGATGATGCGGAAAACTATCCCAATGAATTAGAGAATAACTTTCCAGAATAGAAGACAACGGGCGTAAATTATTTATCGAATAAGCTCTCCGTCTGGGATTGGCTGAAATACAACATCCGAAATCACGCCATTTCTTATTTTAAACGGAAGGCCAAGAAACGAAATGCAAAGGAAAAACTTTTGCCACCAGCTTATAAAGAAGCAATAAAGCAATACGAAGAAGATCCTTCTTTATATTAAAATCTTTTAAATGACGCCAAGGAAGTTCTTGAACGTTTTTATGATGAAGAAACAAAAGGTATCATAATCCGCGCAAGAGCTCGTTGGCATGAACACGGAGAGAGAAGTACAAAACACTTTTTAAATTTAGAAAACCGAAACAACTCTAAAAAACATAGCAGAAAACTACTTACAAGTGGCGTTATTATATCTGATCCCTTCAAAATACTTGAAGAACAGAAACGCTTTTACCACAGTCTCCATAAGTCACAAAATACAGATACGGACTGAAAATTTGGTGAAACATTGAAACATAGGTAATTTAAACGTACCAAAATTATCTTAAGAACAAAAGCAGCCTTGTGAGGGCGAAATATCTCTTGAGAAAATGAAGTCTATTTCAGATAGCCTCCAAAACGATAAATTACCCGGAAATGATGGAATGCCAATAGAATTTTACATAACGTGCTGGAATTTAATTAGCGATTCTTTAATGGTGTGTGCAGGAGACCTTCAAATGTGGAGAAATATCCAGCTCACAAAAAAAAGCAGTTATCACTTAAATTGAGAAACAAGGCAAGGAACGAACACTTACAGAAAACTGGAGACCAATATCTCTTATCAACGTTGACGCAAAAATCATTTCGAAAATAATCTCAATTAGAGTGAGGAATGTTTTCAGTTGCCAAGTATTATCCATCACAACCAAACGGGCTATGTTAAAGATCACTATAGTGGAGAGACTGTCAGATCGATTTTCGACATAATAAAATTCACAGATGATGAAAATACTTCTAGCATTAGATTTTTATCGACTTTAGGATAGCGTTTGACACTTTGGAATGTAGCATCTTCAATTTTGGCTCAGGTTAGAATATTCTACCAAAACATTCAGAGCTGTGTTATAAATAATGGCTTAGCATCTGAGTATTTTACGTTGGAGCAAAGTGTGAGACAGGGAGACCCCTGCCTACCTCTTTATCTTGGCCTTGGAAACCTTGGCAATTTCAAAACGAGAAAATTCTGAAATGCAAAGAATTAAAATTGGCAATAATGAAACTAACCTCTACGATATGCAGACGATACCTGTGTTTTCTGTGTTTTGGAGACCTAAACCATCTCGTGATATTACGGTGCGCGCTCATAAGGCCCAGAAACGCAGCGTGCGACGTTTCCGGAGTCGGCTATTAATGCTTTCGGAAGGTGGGTTTCTAGTCATCATTGGTTCACTGGTCTAGACAGCGTGGCTTCAGTTGACAGCTTAACGGAATCGTTTAACACTGATGTGAAAACAACAATTGACATTAATTTCCCTCTAAAGTCGGTGAAAATCCATCTCACAGACAGACCCTGGATGACATCTCGCATTAAGCAGCTCATCCTCGAAAGGCAGCGTGCGTTCCATTCTGATAAGAGTGGCAGATGGAGAGAGCTGCGCACCAGGGTGCGCGATGAGATTGCTGCCAGGAAAAAAGCCTTTTACCCTGAGAAGGTTAGCTTTCTGAAAAATACCGACCCACGAAAGTGGTGGAGTCTCGTTAACAAGCTCTCCAGTAAATCCTGTGGCGCTAGTGCTATCAGTTATGAGGTCGACCGTTATTACCTAACGCTCCCTGCCTTTCTGCCCGCACCGGACGAGTTACCTGCCATCCGCCCCACGGAAGTCTACAAAAAACTACTCAAGCTAAGTCCTTTCAAAGCTTGTGGTCCTGACGCGATTTAAATCGAATTCTGAAGCTATTCGCGTCCGAGCTTTCTGAGCCCGTGACCACTATCTTTAACCGGTCGTTGTCGTCTGGTGACTTCTCCTCGGCGTGGAGAGATGCCTATATATCACCAATACCAAATGCGTCACCCGTCCCCTGTGACAATGACCTGCGACCAGTAGCTCTAACTGCATGCCTTTCAAAGGTATTTGAAGATTTTGTTGTTTAGTGGCTCATGGAGGACATCAAGGAACACATTGACCCAAAACAGTTTGGTTCTATCAAAGGCGTGTCAACCACCTTTTGTCTACTTGATATGCTGCATAACTGGCTATCAGCTCTTGAATCACCTTGGTACGTACCTGAGAGTGTGCTTTTTAGATTTCTCTGAAGCGTTTGACCATATTGACCATAATATTCTGGTATGCAAGCTTTTGAAAATGGCCGCTAGATCCATTGTCGTCAAGTGGATTTGCAGCTTTCTACCACAGAGACGACAAGCTGTAAAGCTTGACGGGCTCCTTTCCGAATGGGCCACGGTGCATGCCGGGGTCCCACAAGGGACCAAGCTTGGTCCAGTTCTCTTTCTGGTTATGGTTAACGATTTAGCTTGCAAATCGAGTTACTGGAAGTATGTGGACGACATTAATATTTCCGAGGTAGTTCCCCATGGTTCTCTATCAACTATACAAGATGATCTTGACAGCATTACAGCCTGGGCGGAGGAAAATTGTATAAGCCTAAACCCGAAGAAGTGCAAAGAAATGCGCCTCTCCTTCCTTGCTAAAGATCTCGACGTACTCCAGCTCACCGTCACAAAGTGCTTGGTGTTACTTTTTGTGACAACTTAAAATGGGGCCAAAATACCAAGGAGATTGTGGACAAGGCGTGTAAACGTCTATACCTGCTACGGGTTTTGAAACGCGCTGGAGTCCCCCCGGATCACTTTATCACTATATATTGCTCCCTTGTGCGATCAGTTTTAGAGTACGCTTGCCAAGTTTGGATTAGCAGTGTACAGTCACACCTCGAGCAGCAACTAGAGCGTGTTCAAAAACGTGCCTTGAGGATTATTTTTCCAGGAAGTAACTATGAAACGGCACTTTGCAGAGGCTCAACCCCTCGTCTTTCAGAAAGAAGGTTGTGCTTAGGCAATAAGACCTTTGAGAAAGCATGCGAGCCCTCCTCGCCCTTATATTCGAATGTTCCCCCCCGGCGTAACGCTGTCTGTGGGTGTAACCTGAGGTGTAGCCACCGTACATCGTTGCAGAGATGCAGGACGGAGCGTTTTAAGACTAGCTTTTTTCCAGCAATGGCCTTTTTACAATAGTAATGCATTTTTATATAGCTTGTATACATATATATATTTGTATTTACCAATATGTAATACTTTTTATAACTTTTAAAAATTTTTTTGAGAATGTAATTAATGTAAACATGCTGTATTTTACTCTTGTACGAAAACATGTATTGAATAAACCTTTAATTTATTAATTTATTTATTTATCACTGCTGTGCTATCAAATCTTAACTCGGCTAACGCATTATTTCAACAACTGGATATATTTAAGAATTTATGTGGAATCGAAGTCAACAGTTCCAAAACAGATGGTATGTGGATAGGGTCTCTTAAGAGTGACGATGAAAAACCTTTTGGTATAAATTGGCCAAGTGAACCAATCAAAGCCTTAGGCGTAGTTTTCACGTATGACCAATAATTACTTTACGAAAAAAACTTCCAGGAAAAACTTGTTAACATGAAGAAATTTACAATCATTTGGACTTTGAGTGGGCTATCCATCTGTGGCAAAGTCACCATAGTCAAATCTCTACTCGTCCCTAAACTTGTCTACATGTCTTTGTTACTTCCAACTCCATTACACATTATCAAACAGGTGAATCACACAATTTGCACTTTTTTATGGAAAGGGAAAGATAAGGTGACAAAACTTTCTGCAATAGACAATTTTGAAGGTGATGGAATAAAAATGACAGTCATGAGAGTTTGAGCTCGAAGACTAGCCTGGTTGAAGCGAATTTTGAACGATAATGAAAGTACGTGGAAGTTCTGTTTAATGCGCCTCTTAAAGTTTTTTAAGGGCTTTTTCATTTTTGACTGCAATTACGCAATGAAAGATCCTCAAATAGCATCAGTTTTCTATAGAGAACTTTTAAAATAGTGGTCAGAATTCCGGGACCTTTTCTCCGAAGAGAAACACTTGTTATCTGCAATTTGGAACAATAGAGATCTAAGAATTGATGGAAAATCTGTGTTGTGTCGGAATTTACACTGTTAAAGATCTGTTAATAAATCTAAACAATACTGAGTCCTTTGAAGTAAGACGACAAAGAATACAAAAGGCCAATTTTCTTACATGGACAGAACTTAGACATCCTATACCTTCCAATCTAAAAACAGCTCAGGGTAGGTTTAATAGTGACATCCCTTGTTTTAAGTATATAACAATGTCATTTTTAAGATTACCAAACAAAAATCAAAAGATTTCTATTCCATAATTATCAGCGAAAAAGTTCAGTTAGCTACTAAGGCAGAGAAATTAAGGCAGATTTTTAACTTAAGTTGAGACTTGTTTTCACCCTCCCCATAGAGTGGCCTTTGAACCTTATGTGAAAGCTTTTCACAATACGAAATTTTAAATTCGATACTTTATACAAACAAGAAACTATTGAAAATTGGATATCATAATAGGTATTACAACATCGTCATGCCCTTTACTAAATTATTTAATACTGATCGGAAAAATACATATCTGGGATTGCAAAAGGACGCATGCTCATCCAAATATAGAAGGTTACAAACTAAAGTCAAAATCAATTATCAAACGAAAAAAATGACTTTGCTTCAAAAAATGAAGACTTGGATACTTTCTATAAGAAATGGATTAAAAACTTTCCACTCTAACCTCGGGTGTTTCTCTCTTTCATTTTGCATCAGTAATAATAACAATTATTGTATTTGCTTTCTCAATAGTAACTGTCTTAAACCTCATTGTAATAGTGAGACTGTACAGTAATTTAAATGTATTTTTTTTTTAATATAATTAGTATTGTTTTTCGAACAATTGTGATGTTAATTTTGGTGAAAATTCTCACAACAGCAATTGCGCGGTTGTTGTTGGCCAAACCTCCTTGTTCCTGTGTGGTAATTTTAATTGTGTCTGTAACTTGTATTTGAAATATGATAAAAAAACATTATTTGATGTGATTGGTTTATTTGTGAAATCACGTGCGCCGCGCGTGAATACAAAAAGAATATAAGGGGGAGAGAGGAAGAGCAAAATTGTTACTTGAAATTTGAAAACGAAAGAGGTTTTTTACACTGTGCCCGCTAATGGTTAGCTCGTATTTGCAAGCCATCAGCTTTTAAATCTATTACCTTTTTTAATGGTAATTACTTGAGGAGCTCATTACTTGCAGTAATGGGCTCCTGACGGCTATGTGTGGAGTGAGAAAGGTATGCTTTTGTAAAAATAGAACGGTTGTGTTCATAGCTACATTTTAGTTAAGTTTACATTTATTCGTTATGTTTTCCCAACAGAAACTTATCGAACGGACACTTATCAAGAATATCAAAGAAACACCTTTCAGGGTTGAAAAGATTGAAAACACTGTAAGTTCACGCGCTACGGATGACATATCTAACGGCTATTTGGATCTATAGTTAGAAATGGAGAGGGTGATTTTTTATTCGCTTTGTTGTGCAAGTAGAAAATGGTAACTGCGTTTGTTTATCCACTTATGTCATTGGCTTTTGCATCTTTCCCGCGCTTATCAACGATTGCATTTTCTCAAAAGCTTGTTTTTCCACGCCTGTCATGGCTGCATGTTTTCGCGTGCTTGTCGTTGGCTGCGTTTTTTTCCAGGCGTATTATTAGTAACGCGCTTATATTTGTTCATTTGATTTTCCACTTTTTCCCCCTGGACTTCCCTGTCGTCTTTCATCGATTACAATTTTTTTATTTCGTGCATGTAACAATTTATGTTTTTATCGTGTTTGACTGTGATAAATATCCATCACGTGGTTTCTGCACATCTCAAAAGTCATATGTTTCTCTCCACCTCTGACTAGTTTCAAAAATTTTTCTTTCAATCTACCTCCAGTGATCTTTCGCATAATAAACTCGAATGGCTACCACACGATGTCTTCGATGACATGCCTAGGCTTAAGCGACTGTAAGTGTGAAATTGAAATCACTCATTAGTTAGTCATTAGTTAGTCATCAGCACGTATTTTCTCCACACTGTTCCACATGCATTTCTTAGGGGCTGTCAAGGAGAATTTGTTGAACAATCAAGAGTTTCTCTAGTTGGTGATCGTTTTGTTTATTCTTGTTACCTCAGTGTGTGATTCAGGGGTGATATTGTAAGAAGACATTAGATGCTCGTCATTTTCAGGGGTCAAATGGTTAACTTTTTTTTTCTCTTTTTGTTTCTCAGTCGCTTACATGGAAACCCATGGAACTGTGCATGCGAAAAAGGTTTAAAGGATCTTCTGAACTCCAAGCCAAAGATTAGCTTGGGCGCTGAACCTGTCTTGTGTGTCACACCTGACAAATTTAAAGACGCCAAAATACAGATTAACAAAAAGTGTGGTAAGATAGCGATGAGAGAGCTGTAAAAAAAAAAAAAGCACTAAACAAAACAACAACAACAACTTGATCATTCACGTTTTTCTCGCACTCCCGGCAGGTCACTTAATTCACTTCCCATTTGCTCCTCCTGGAAACTCAGTCTATCTCACTCAAGAGAAACCTATGGCAGATTGAATCAAAAAATTTTTCTTACCCAGGACCGTGACAATCAAACATTCTTTTTCAAGTTGTGAAAATGCTTAAATGTCAGCTAATGACAATTGCTTGTGAAGTTGTGACTGCCTGAGTCGACAATGAGGGATCAGAGAAGCAACATTTTTTCCTTAGGTGATTGTATGAGTTGTGGCCCTTGATATATTAAGTTTTAACAAATAAATTTTTAATACACCTTTGCTTATTGTACAATGTTTTCAGAAATAAACGAGTGCTTGTTTGAGAACGACTGTGACGATGTCGCAACTTGCATAGATAATGCATTTGATTACGAGTGCAAGTGCACAAAAGAGGGATTTACTGGTGAAGGAAAAGGATGCATAGGTAACGTGTTTTTACGGAGGTGTCATTGTAGCGCACACTTTGTATTAAATGATGGCATTTTATTTTGGTTGGAAAATTTAACTCAGTAGTTTTTCACTGTAGTCGATTATTTTCACTTCATCAGAAACTTATTTAATGCGATCTAAGATTTCTGTACTTAGATAAGGAAAATGCAACTGTCCCGTTTGTTACCATATCTTCAACGTTACGTTGGACACGCGTTTCGTACACTCGCTGTGAGCTCCGCTATGAAGTTAAGCGTCTTCGATCTAAACTCGTACCGAGAGATTATGGGACGACTATTTTCCACATAATCGCTGCTAAATCGATTTTCGTTTGTCTTATTTTAATAGACATCGACGAATGTAGTGGTTCAAACAAATTTAAGGTCTGCGCAAAAGTAGGGGCAGTCTGCATTAACACGCATGGAAGCTACTCATGTGGATGTAAGAAAGGATACACAGGGAATGGCAAGCAATGTACAGGTAATCACGTGATATCTCAGTCTTCTCCTTAGCCGCTGTTGGGTCTCGTCTCTTGACGTGTTCTCGTGTAGGAGGTTCTCGAAGGGGTTCACCTTTAACCGTCATTTAGTCGTTAGGCGTAAAAACTGGCAAATTTTAACTGTTAGTTATAAAAAATGTAAGTCGGAAAAAATCTGGTGACCACACTGGAAAGACTAAACCGTTAGCCGTAAATTGGCCATATTTTTAACCATTAGCCGTAAAAGCCATCATCCCATTGAGACCCTCAAGTTGTGGTATCATTTAGGAAGCATAACTGTGAAAATTTCGAGGTCGAGTTTCCATTTTTCACTTAACGAGTGGAAAAGAGACGAGGGAAGGAAATTCAATTCAGAGGCAACGTGTTGAGAAAGTACGATGTGACGCTTCTTAAATTGAGTTATTGTTAGACACGATTGAAAGTGCGGAAGAATGAAACCTTTTTTAATCTTGTTAGAAAAAGTTGAAAACACTACATAACAATTTCGTCGATGGGGTTTTTGGCGGTAATAGTGCCTTCTGAAACTAACTGTTTATCCTTTCAAGCGTTCAGGTGTCCTACAATAGTAACTGGTGTTTTTTTCTCTCCTCCAAGACATAAACGAATGTGTGGAACATGATTGTGACCAAGGAGAATGTCAGAACACACAGGGAAGCTTTCAATGCGACTGCTTTTCTGGATATGCTATGAACGCAGAAAAAGTCTGTGTGGGTATGTGCAGGGCTTTTTTTGTTTTTAGACTTAGCCCATAACATTCCAAACGAATGTTTTCCCTTCCTTCAAGCAGCATATGGTAGTTTGCGGCCTTTCTCTACATCTAAACAGTTCTCGCAAAACTCTAAAACAAAAATTTATCTTTCAATTCAGCACTCTTAATCCCCACGGTATCAACGAGCGCTTTTTATTCAACTAATTTATTCTTGTTTTCTCGTCACCATATTCCCACCGATAGCGTAGCTCCATTTTCTGCATATAAACCCACACAAAACCCACAATTCCTCCAATCGCTCTGACGAAGGGCTAACGCTGGAAGCATCAGCTTTTAATTTCTTTGCGGAGGCCAATTTACGTATACGTTATCGACTGAGTCGATAATACTAAATTACTCTCCCTCCGACGCAGCACCATAGTTTCTTTTGAAACTTAACCCCCCCCGTCTTCTCTTCCAACCCCAGCCCTTCTACCCTTCGTATGCTTTTGTTCCCACGCGCAACACGCATGATTTCATGTCTTTAAAATCATTCTCAAAGCTATCGAGTCTCGTTTTTTGTTCGCAGATGTTATTCTTAACCCTTTAACTCCCAGATCAAATTTGTAATTCTCCTTACTGTCAACCATACAATTCTTGTAATGTTAGTTCAGAGAATTTGGTATTGGATCAACTCATTATCCTCAAATTGATATTTTTTCTTTATTCTCATCACTTATCTGGTTGATATTGTATTGGTATTGTAAGGAGAAATTTTGTCTTGGTCACTCAAAAAATGTGTTGAAAAATTCTTCCTCTTGATTGATGTGTTGCATGAAACGTCAGTAAATGCTGTTAACTCTTAGATTTCTTGACGTCTTCAAAATAATCAGCGCAACTTAACCCTTTACAGATATCGACGAATGCAAGTTTGGTAACAAAACCTGCAAAGAAATTCCTCATAGTTATTGTGTCAACTTGGAGAAGTTGCATTCCGCGGACGACGGTTATCGCTGCCAGTGTGAGAATGGGTACAAAAGAGTTGGCAAGAGCTGCGTTTATGAAGGTCAGCGAACGAGTTTTAAACAAGCACACAGCAAATTAAATGCATAAAACTCTTCTCTACTCGTATTCTCAGATTAACTCCAAGCCAAATGGAGCATGAAAAGTTGTTTTGTAACATACCCAAGCGAATTATTTCGGAAAAGCGCGACCGCAACCTCTCAGTAATGATGCTTAATTAAGTGCGCTTTTGCGATCAATTTAATCACGCGCTATGCTTCATTTCAGGTGACATGAAGGAGTGGATAAAGTTCCTCGGGATAATCATCGGAGGCTTTTTCGGTATCCTGCTCTTGATCATTATCTCTACTGTTAGCTTTAGAAAATGGAGAAACAGGTGAGTAAGAAAATGCTCTTTGTCATTTGTAAATGCATCTATGTACGTGTAACCACCTTTTTTCCCTTCTTCCTTCTAGTAATTTGTCCATGATCACCTTCGAGCATGATGGCCAAACAAAAGGATTTTCGGTTGTATCTGAATCAGAGTTAGAGGGTTTTAGTTTTATACCTCGCCCAGACTTCCAGAATATGTTCCGGCCTTTTCAAAAAAAATCCCTGTTTATCATGACTTATCGACCATGGAAAAATCACGAGAAGAAAAAATGAAATCAGGCGGTTGCACGTGCATATATGCCCATCGATATGTAATGCAAAACTATACAATAAGCTCAAGGTAACCTCTCTATGTCGATTTGAAATGACTAGTTATCAACCCTGACTGGTAGATACTTGTTTTTTTACAAGGAAATCTGAGTCTGAGTCTGAGAAGAAAGATGAGGTGGTCACGGCTCCTGTTGGCTTGGCACCCCCAGTAGACTTCGCCTACCTTGACATGCCTCAAACACAGAAAGCGGAAAATGAAGAGGACGACTGGAAAGAGCTAGAAGACGAGGACGAAGACGAGGACGAGGACGAGGACGAGGAGGACTAAGTACCAGGAGCGAGTCAAACTGTTGTTTGCTTTGTTTGTCAACCATCGTTTCTTCTTAATAAAGGAAAGCAGAAGATCTTACAATGTCTCAGCAACTTAGTTTATATGAAGGAAAAAAGAAAGAAAGAAGTGGCAAATTTTAAATGAGTTCGCTTTAGATCGAACGGTATCGCTCTGAGTCCGTCCGTGGGGTGCCTGTGCTTGGTGCCCACGCAGGGCACTGTGCACCCACACTCAGCATCAGCCTCTGTACATCTAAATACATACGAAACCTGTAGAGAGGGCGTCTTGTGTTTGCACAATTAATTGATAGGTGTCTCGAATTCTCTCGACCTCCATCGTGTTTTGACTACGGTTATGCAAACCCAGAAACACCCTTCTTTTGCTTACATACCGCTGTTGTTTTGCGACTGGTTCAAGAAACATCCCTGCAAAATTAAATTTTGACAGGAGCCTATTACCCGGAGTCTCCATACCAATTGTACTCTTGAGTCAACCCTGTCCCGTATCTTTTTATTTGTAGAACTGATGTATGTGGGGGAGGGGGGGTTCTTTAATTTCCCGCGAAAACACGCAGACGTTCCGCGCTTTTCGCAATTATTGAAATACTTTCGTGCGGCGTGTCGTAAACAATCGAGTACCACAGCTGTCTTATGATTGGCTATTATGTAAACACCCGCGAAAAACCCCGTGGGAGGCGCTTCTAAAAATAAAAAGATACGGGACAGGGTTGACTCAGAGGGTCAGTATGGAAGACGAAAGCTCTGGGTAATGGGTTCCTGATTTTGACCATTTCTTTTTTTTCAATTATCACCACCTCCCTGTTGCATTAACCTTTACACCCTAACATCAATATGCAGATTCTCCATGCTGTTTGCTATACATTTCCTAAGAGGCTGACAAGGAGAATCAATAGTTTCTTTAGTTGGTGATCATTTCCGCTATTCTTGCGACCTTAATGTATGATTTAGGGATGATGATGTAAGGAGAAATTACATGCTGGTCATTCTTAGGGGTCAAAGGGTCAAATGAACTTAGAATTTTCCTATGGGTTTCATGGATCAATATCAGTATCTGGGCAACATCCCACCTACCCCTCCCCTAACCCAACATCAACCTTAACTTGTTGTCAATTGACTGTTGTTGATTTAGGGGAGGGGTAGGTGGGCAGTTGCCCAGATACTGATGTTGATCCGGTTTCATTTCAAGTAATTTTAAGGGAATGCGCACATTCGATAAGAAGCTACCATACGCAGATTAAAAATTTATTTCCTGGATTGATATTTGCGCAATACAAATCAATAAATATTGTTATTATTAATAATATTATTATAACTATAAGATAAAGAACATAGTCCCTTTTTTTTTTTTAAAAAAAACCTCTTGCATTTTCTCTTTTTAAGCAAGCAGCTAAACAGCTGTAATTTTACTTTTTGTCTTACATGGTCTTATTTTTTTATTTTTTGGGTTAACATTTGTTGAAGTCAGATGATAAACCCTGCATTTAATGGATTCATTTTTTATTCAAAGGAACTTGAACATTTAAAGAGTTTGTGTCTGCGTCGAATGCACATTTATCATTTTCAATTTCTTGTAGACTTTATTCCTGTATAATTAGGCAAAAATATCAATTAGTGGACCTACAATTCGGAAAATCTCATCCTATTATGGTTGTCATTAAGCTAAACTTTTATTCAAGTCCGGAAAATAACACGAACCGAATATTTCTAAATAACTGAAGGGATCCGTTGTCGTATTTTAAAAAATGTACCGCGATGCAGTCACACTCGAGCACATTTGAATGAGAAAACCACATAAGGAAATTCACTTTTCAATTAAATTTTATTTTCTCTCTCAAATTATTTCAAAATAATTCTTAATTAGGTTGTTATTTTATATAGTTTTCTCTCGTTTCACAGACTGAAGAATCAAACGTACCACTGGATACAATCGAGGAAATACAAAATTTCGTTTACGTCTGTTATGCAAAATACGTTTAAAACAGAATTGGTACTTTTTCGCGTTTTATATATATATTTACCACATACACTGCCTCAGCTCTTTTTACTAAATTATTGATAAAAGAACAAGTTTTAATGAGAGTGTACGCGAACAGAGGAATAGATTGCCACATAATTTCTTTGTGGCTTTCGAAAAAACTTGACTGACACGATCATACTTTCTCGTTTTAATGTTAACTTAATTAAATTTTGTATCGCACTCCTGGTTCCTGGCCAAGAAACTTTGACAATGATATCGCAAAAAAGTAACTAAAGATCTTCGTTACAATTTTTTTCCCGAGAAAGCCGGGCCGCAGAAAAGTTAACAGAGATATTAAAGGAATAAAATATTGATGTGCACGTGAAATACTTAACGCGAGATTGCGGTGTCGGAAGTTGTTACTACTTATATTCGCCTCGGAACGGGTTAGTTTTATTAAAATTTGATTGTGAGATGTCCATATTTTTGTGGGAACGGACAAATAAACTTCAAAAAAGACAAAACAAAACACTCAGACAGCTGCACTAACGAAAATGCGTTTTAGGTTAAGAACGTGAAGACAACTGGAGGACACAATAAAGTTTTTTCAAGAACCGCGCTTCTGTTAGCACTCCTACTATGGTCTTTCATAAAAATTAAATTTAGGAAAGCAAACAGCAAAGCAAAAAACACAAGAATTTAAGTTTTCACAGTTGAAGCAGCTGTCCCTCTGTTCTGTAAAAACAGACATAGATGTTGTTGCTCTCATTTCAACGTCAGAGAATGTCCTTATACTCGAGTGTTTACGACAGCACTGTTGAAGATGTCGCGTGTGTTTCGTCGCTTCTACTCCCGTCATATATAACCGAACAAATTGATCTTTGTGCCCAAGATACAGGTGTCTTCGCAATACAGCTTTCGCAATTTTCTTGTTCCTTGTAAAATTGAACCCGTTTCTTTCCTTTTGACCTTTTATTCGGTCTAAGAATTATACTAAATCGCGGATTTCGTAGCGCATACATCAAAGGGTTTGCACAAGAGGAAACTAGCGCTAGACAAATTGTAACAATTTTTGCTGTCGCTGATCCTGGATAAAGCTCGCTGGTTTTACGTGGAAGAGATAAATAAATGGAAATTATGCAAAGTGGCAGCCAGCAGAAGAAATGAAGAATTGATATGAAGAACATTGTCCTTGTTGTTTTGATTTCAGCAAAGAAGCGAATAGTGTTTCGATTTCCAACTCCAAGAGGTCGTACCTTGCTAAATCCACTCCAAAGTAATTTGGACATTTTCACAAATAATACAGCCATTAGTAGCATAGGAAGGAAAAAACAAATCGTAACGTAAATGATGTTCAGAGTTCGTAAAGTTTTCGTTTTATGAGCGCTTATTAGAGGAAAACACGACAAGATTGAAGAAGTCAAACATGGGCTCGGGCCTTCTGCCAGAACTGTCCATGAAACCGCAAAAGCAAGTGCCAAGATGAAGACAAAGACTACAAGTCTTCCCGTAGTCTTGGCCGAAATTTTCCTCTTGCCCGAATTGCTGATAACATAATAGCGTTCCACAGCGACAAGAGTTAACGCTAGGTTCGAAAGAGCTGAAAAAAGCTCAAAAGTAAATCCAATGAGAACGCAAAGCCATTCAATGTTTTCCACTTCAGACCTTGAATTTGATAGTTGCAGATAGGGCGGAATGGAGAACAATGCGAAGAGCATTTGAATTACGGCCATGTTCACGAAATTTGCGTTGGTCACAGTGTGTAACTGGTAATGGCGTGAAACTATAATACAAACTGCACTATTACCCAAAACACACAGGATTAAAGTTATTATTAGAAACGCAAAAACTTCCTTAGAAGATTCCTGAGGCACTGACTCGCACCAGAAAGTTTCGCTGGTGTTGTTCCGTTCCGTGACAACCATGTTCTTGTTGAATGCGATCAGCCTCTCTTAGAATTGAACGCAAACTTGGCGAAAAAGATCATCGATATTAAAGTCATTTGCCATTTTGCTCAGTGAATTTGTCGGCCTTATTTGACGATATATCCATGAAAGAATCACCGCTCGATTACAGGTTAGAATATTTCCAATTCCAAGTGATTCAGGGAAACACTGCTTGAGTTACTTACAAGCGCTTGGAGTAAAACCTCCAAAAAGCACTAATCTACGAAGCCTTAATATCAGAGCAGCTGCTTCCTTTGTTTTTGCATATTCAAAGTGCAAAAGTTTCTTTCCATTCGACGGGCCATTCGACCAAATTTAAATATTGAGTGCGTTTGTCGGTGAATAAACACGGTGACGTCAAGATTGGGGAAAAAGCATTAGGAAAGATATTGCTCTGCAAACAAGTTTTCTCACCTCTGCGCATTCAATTTTATGTCGAATTGTATTGTCGATGTGACAGAACAGATGATTTGTCGAAGAGATAAACTTTCAGAAACGTGAGATTCTCTGTCGCCAATGAGTTCACCGATTTCCGATTTCTCAAGTCAAGTTATCGTGAGTAAAAACTTGTTATCAGAGTTTTTTTTTTTTAACATCGTTCAAGTTAAATATATTGATAAACATTTGAGAACATCTACATCCGCCCCGTCAAAGAAACAAAAGTAGGGAGCGCAATATGAACTGGTGAGGTGGTGAAAAAGCAGAAACATATGCAAACAGCTAAATAATGAGTCCTCTAATGTAGCTATAGAAACATAACATAACCAAGACGAGGTGCAGTTGAACAGAAAGTAATGATGCAACTGCGTGAAGTTGTTTTGATCTACGTATTGGGTTTATTAGCATTGCGTAGCAGCAAGGAACATAGCGAGCAGCCGCAAAAGTAAACTTTGACTCTTCATGTTTGTCTTTCGTGTTAGGGGAACATCAGCAAAGGGGTCGTAACAGCAGCCTTGTTGCCCCACCGATATTCATCTTTTAGTGATACAGACTAAAGTTTTTGTTAGATCGGAACAAAAGGTTATTTTCTTATATCCCAGTCACCATGCTTGCCGGTAAATCGCAGCAAGACGGGAAGCCACCCGGAATCCTGGTGTAAACTGTGGCAATATCCCGTTGGGAAACCGGGCGAAATCTCAGCAAGCGGGAATATCAGCAAGATGCCCGCTGTTCAGGAAGTCGGAACCAAAACCGTCTCTCCAAGAACCTTTTTTCTTGCTCTAAATTCTGGGTAAATACTCGGATGCTTCTGCACTCTTGCTCAGCTGGGAGTGGTTTATTTGTTTTTATTAAAAACTGGATCATTGGATAGTGCAGTTCAAGAGTTTTATGTGGGTTATGAGCCATAATACCATGCCTCTACAAGTATGGTTCGTGTACTCGTAACATTGCGTTTGTTCTTATAAATAAAGTTAGGAAAATTTATCTATATTTTGGGAAATTTTCAATGAAACAATTGTTCCTATTGCGCTTGTTAGATATGATATGATCATATATGAATATGAAAACGAATATGATCATATGGAACTCGGTCCCGCTGGCCATGTTGGCTTTCTATCATCTCATATCCAACGCGCGCTCATGGAATAATTGTCTTATAAACAGGCTCATCTTCTCTTTGGTCTCTCACTGTTGGGGCTTTGTTGAAATAAAATTATGGAAAAATTTACAAAATTAATCATTTGATTAATCGGTAGTGAACATCAAAGCCACCACAATCGTCTACCGCGCATCATATAATAAGCTCAGTTATACACGCATTCTGATTGGTTCTCACTTATGATCTATAGGAGGACAGACGTATAAATGACGTCATCATTAAAACTTTTTTACCGTATATTTTAATTCTTTAATATGTAAAACAAATATTCCAAGTTGCCGTGCGTTTGTTCAGTAATAAATCACAGAGGATGTCAAAATGTGGTAAGAACATCAGTGACACACTCGGCTGTGCCTCGTGTGCCACTTTTTTGTTCTTACCACATTTTGACGTCATCTGTGATCTATTACTGAACAGACGCACGGCAACTTGGAATGACACCAATCCCTTGTCTCCTCGATGTGTGTGGCTGGACATTAGATCCCAGTAACACTCAATTTGCAATTCCAAAATGGCGGTCACTGCGCAAAGTTTAAATGTGGGTACTTTTAATACTGTGGGATGAAATTCCACGCAACCGAACTTCCAATTCAGAGCATAATTACACTTTGGCGAGCCGTTATGAGTGCTGAAGCTCCAAATATCAAGACAAAAGCTGCAATTCGCCAACATATATGGGACCATATAGAGAGAAACAATTTGGCGAATTTTCCACGACCAGTTCACCATCGAATCCCA
The DNA here is from genome assembly GCF_036669915.1 of Pocillopora verrucosa. Taxonomy (NCBI): domain Eukaryota; kingdom Metazoa; phylum Cnidaria; class Anthozoa; order Scleractinia; family Pocilloporidae; genus Pocillopora; species Pocillopora verrucosa. The sequence continues at coordinate 16,720,945 of NC_089324.1, read as the reverse complement.
AATTTTAAGGGTGCGAATGCGGCAGGCGAAAAAGTCGTTGCCATGGATATATTCAATTTTTAAAAGTGTTTCAGTTGTTTCTGAATAGGAATTACTTTCTCAGATATTACTTTAGGCTAATCAGATACTTGTAGAATGATTGTGGATCAGTTCAGTTTTGATGATCTTACAAAAGACAACAGACCCAGCCCAGAATGAATTTCCCACAAGATCTATAAGAACTAATTGAACTTCTGCTTCAGGTTTGAGGAAAGAAATGTGATGGTTTTGTGCAAAAAAGATGATTTAGTGAAACCATTGAGTTCCCAAATGAGGGCTTCAATGAAGAAAGATAAATAGTTTTAAGGGGATAGAAGATTTTTGTTTCTGGCTTGTGGCAGAGCAGCTGGAAAACCATATTATGGTTGCAATTGTAGGAGTGGATTTCAGAGTTCCTAATCCTGTAGGACATTGTGATCTTTGCAATAAGTGTATTACAGGGTGATTTGGTATTATCAACTGAGTTGATAACGTAAATTGGCCACCACGAGGAGTTTCAAAGATGACAATTTGAGCATTAGCCCTTCATCAGAGCAAAAGAGATTTGATAATACCAAATTACTCTCTCTCCGACCGAAGCAGCACTACAGTTTCTTTAGAGACTTGTTCCCTTTATTCAAGAGTATGACACCAGCATCTTTATTTATCAATTTTAATGATGAAGAATTCAAAGATGTAAGGCTCTCCAGAAGTTTACCGAAGTTGTCAGTTTTTTTTTCACACACCTCTGCAAGTTAGGCTCGCAGACCAACAGAAATGGCATTAAAATATGCAACACTGTAATCAATACAAAGTTCGTGATGCAGATCTTTGTAAAATTTGATTATTGTACTAATCTAACAGTGAAACTGACACAAGGTCAAATGAGCAATCAAGCAATCAGTGGGGTACATGAGCAAGCCGCAACAAAGAAAACAAAGCAGGCACACAATGCACTCAACCTCAGGCATGTACTGCACTCAATGATACACTGTATAGATAAAATCTTGTTATGCTCTACAACTAATTTTGAAGCTACAAATGTTAACTATGAAATACTACATTTTTCTTTTTTAAACTAATACTGTTATGATTGAATCTATACACACAGTTTTAACTACTGTACCACTCTGCAAGGACAATCTTAGCACTAGTTAAACCTTCCAAGTCAAGCTACAATGTCTTTTGTTGGAAACCAAAGGGTCTGAAAAATTTTAGACTTGATAACCAGCCACTGTTCAGAAATAAGCCCGACCCTTCTAGAAGTTTCCTCATTTACCACCTTGGTGTCTGTGAGGCACAGCCAAAAATTTTTTAAGGGAGCTTGGAAGAATGTTTTGATGCAGTATGCTTCTTGTTGCCAGAATCAGAAACTCACAGTGTTAATTATGTTGACACTTCCACTTAACAAGGTTTATGACAACTTCTCTACAAATGCAACCAGCATCAAATTCTGAATAAGAACTCGCTACGGATATCCTTTGTCCTAAACTTGAGACAAATTTTTAAGGTTTTTTTATCTTATCAAGTTGCCTTCTAAATTACCCATGTATGGGGAAACACGTCAAAAGATGCCAAAACAACAATGTTGAGTGCCAAACAACACAATCAACTTTCCAAAAGTTTGTCTACACTTTATGCACTTGCATAACTGTATTGGTTATCCATAAGGAAAAAAAAGCTATTGTTAAATCTTGGGACCAAGAGGCTCAAAACTGTGGTACTATAGCTGTTTATCCCTGGTTTCTATGGTATGAGGTAACTGGTAGTATATCAACATGGCATAGGATCTCAGTCCTAAGCAGTTATCCCCCAGTCCTCCTCACTTTTTGAGGAAAGCTAACTGGTACCCATTTATACTCCTGGGTGGAGAGGGTTACTGTGAGGTTAACAAGTCTTGTCCGAGAACTTAACATGGGGATTGAGCCAGGGCTCGAATCTCTCTTTGCCTTCGTATCACCACACAAACAAACAAACAAACAAACAAATTCCAAACTTAAAGCTAAATAAATGTGATGTGATGACATATGTTCCCTGACAAAGATTACTGGAATTGCATTTTGCATTACAATCAGACATTAAATGCAATGAACTTATAAAGTTGAGTATAACCTACAAATAATTGAAATAAGTCCTTTAACTGTTGTCACTCCTAGATGAGACATACAGTTTGCTTCACTTAACCAGCCAAAGCTCACAAGAAGTCACCACATTCAAGAGCTTCAAGCAGGTCTTCACCTTGCAAAAGATTAATGTTCTGAACTGGTGCATTCACTTCAGCTTCCCATGTACTGATGTTTGGAAACAGTACTTTCCCTTTGTGGGCCATCTCGTTTGTCACATACCCATTGCGTTTGATGGCAGTAGGGATCTCCTTTCTGCTCAAAACAGGTGAGCATGAGTTAGACAGACTTGGACGACGGTTGTAAGATAGAGGCTTGGCTGGAGGTAGCATAACAGCACTTCCTGGAGATGGGATACTTTCATCTGCATTTAGCAGCCACGATGAGGGTGATGGTATCATGGGTGAATCAAGGAAAGGAATTTCCACCAATAAATCATCATCGCAATCCAACTCTGAGTCCATGATTGAAAGTGGAATGAATGGAGCACGTTCGTCAAAATTTTCCTCCTCCTCATTTGCTACTTTTCCTTTATCAATATTTTGGTCGTTACTTGGTGAAGGAATGTAGGGGACTCTATTTTCAGTGGTGCTGTTTTCCAAGTGGGTGGGACTGGGTGTGTCATCAGTAACACCATAGTGTGTTTGCAGCAGCTTCTCATATTCCTTTTGTTGCTCAATGAGGTCATCATTAGTGTCCCATGCCACTGGAAAGAACTCCTGACAACCACAAGAATAAATAAAGATAAATATATACTAAATCATTTTCGTGAGGTGGATCTGGTAAGCACTAAGGTTTTATTGGACACAGTGGAGTGTTCAGTCTCTATAAGCCTCCAAGGTTCTTTCACAAGAAACAATAGACAATGTTGCATTTTCTAGGCCCAGCTCACCTGAAAATTAATGTGGTCACAGTCAACACCCTCAAGACACTGACAGGATTTCTTTGCTGCCTGTTTTGCAGGTGTCTTCATACAGCAGGTATTAAGGTTGCTCTCCTTCTTTGGTTTGACATCTGCACTTGGACGCTGTTCATGCGCTGCTGCCTTCAGCACCTTTGTACGTTCCTCCAGCACAATGGAATGTTTTCTTCTGGTGCCCCTTCCTTTTTCACATTCTTTCTTAACCACTAGATCAAGACCTAGAGGTGCAGGTACAGGGTTGACTTGTTCTGTGGACAGTATGTACTCCTTCTCGTCAACTCTCCTGAAAAAATTAGGAAGATTACAACTGATAAGTCTGAGTAAACTTTGCTCACAATATACTGAAGGAGATGCCCCTTTTACAGCAGTTAATTTTATGAGTTGAAATGCGCACTAAATTTTAGAGACATTTCCCACAAGGGTGGGCTTAGTGGACAGGTCTTAAGTCTCGCAGCTATTGTCTCAAAGAGACACTATGTAAGGACGATCTTGATAATAGATAGACATTTTTTAAGGGAGCAGATATCTCCCAAACAGCGTGTGACAACATACTTAGAGAATTCCTAGAGTACATTAGAAATCTGCCACACCACTCCCCTTCACTCTGAGTGTACCCATATACTTCTGCTGTGTTCTTGAGCTAATCACTACTCCATTAAAAAGTATTTATTAAAATCAATCCTCTTGGTAACTTACATGATGATGTAATTTGTGCAGAGGACAAACTGTGGCTGACATGTCTTACTGTCATAAACAATGTTGGCCTTGGTCTGAAGCCACACCCATCCTCCATTGCGAAGTAAGAAGCGGTAGTACTTACTCACAGACTGGCCTTTGGTCAGCACTGAAATAAAGTGAAATAAAATTGTTAATAGAAACTTTTATCTATAACTGTTCTCTTTTTAAGGCGTGATTATTGCTGCTTTTTCAAACCTGATTTTTGTTTCAAACAGGCTCAGTTCCTGATTAGTGGCTATTTAACCTTTTAAATCCCAACATCAGCAAGCATATTCTTAATACAGTTCACTATACCTTTCCTAAGGTGCTGACAAGGAGAATTTGTGTAAAAATCAAGAGCTTCTGTAGTTGGTGATCATTTCCTTTAGTCTCATAACCTGAATGTGTTTTGAGAACTCAGATGCTGGTCATTCATAGTAGTGAAACAGCTAACAAAACCTTACATCTGCGCTATTTTCAAAATTGGCCTTTCCAGCTGGCATGTCATTGAACAGAGCACATGTTACAAGTATCAGAAAAAATTTGAATGAAAAGCACCTTGAGGAGAGGGAGGAGAATGTTGTTGAGATAACTTACAAGTCTTGTGGCATGCTAATGCTGTGTCCAAGTCACAAGCATGTTGGAAGTGGTACCAGGACTTTCCAACAATCTCTGTTGGTGTGAAACCAAGGAGGTCTGCAACACTGGAGGGGAAAAAAAAATCTTCAGCAGGTGGAAACATTGGACATGGCATGAGAGCTAAAAAAAAGGGCTGTAACTTTCAAGGATTGTGTCAGGCAAATTGCCAAAGTTTCACTCAATCTTACCCCAGACTATGAACTATTTTGTCTGCACCATAAATCAAAAGCTCAAGCAGGATGTAACATCTTAGTTTTTCTTTTTTCCAGTAAGCCAATAGCAGTGAAAAACTAAAATAGAGAAGCTTCTGTATACACCAAAAAAAAATTGATCTGTGATGTTGGATAAAAATGTTCACACTCAAACAGGGTAAGATTAAGTTTCTTCTGCAAAGAATGAGTTTGTAAATAAGACAAGCTTGGGAAGAGGACAAAAATTGAAAAACTGCAAAAGCAAGGTGATGATGGCGTGCATTCAATTAACTACATACACCCACCTGTCATCACATGACAGGAATTTCATGTCAAGACTGTGACGACTGGTAAAGGTGGCTCTGTCAAGTGGAACTTCAAAAGTGGATGTGAACATAAGTGGAACTCCGATGGCGACCATAAACAATGGAACCTTCTCCTCTTCTCCTGACTCTGAGACTTTCACAGACATTTTCATGCAACCAGTGCAGTGGACAACCTGAAGATGCAAGAGAGAAACTCAACAAAACAAGCATTTAATCTTTAAATCCTAAGAGAGTTTAGAATTAATTTCTCCCTACAGTAACATCCTTGAATCAAACCTTAAGGTTATTAGAATATAGGAAATGATCACTGGCCAAAGAAGCTGTTGACTGTCAAACAACGTCTGCTTGTTGTATAATGGAGAATACCCATAAATTAATGTTAACCCTTTACACCCTAACATCGGTATGCATATTCTCCATACTGTTCTCTATACATTTCCTAAGGCACTGACAAAGAGAATTTGTTTAACAATCAAGAGCTTTTTTAGTTGGTGATCATTTCCTTTATTCTCATGATCTTAAATCAATGATTCAGCAGTATTATTGTAAGGAGAAACTAGATGCTGGTCACTCTAAGGGTTTAAAGGGTTAAGGTGTATGACAGTGATTTAGCCAAAAATCTCTTTGTAAGGCTACGACCATTTGGTTGACATGATAAATTTTAAAGTGATTAACCCTAAAATGAAAGTCATTGAGCAGTACTTTCATGCACAAGACTTTTAGCTCTGTAGATGAAACCTTATGTGTGACCATTTGAGAGAAAGGTAAATAACAGTTATTTTAAAAGGCAGTATTTATTAGTCTACCCATTCATTTTGATAATCAAGATTTTGGCCTTACTCTGTAAGTTGAGGCTCGAAGGTTAACATTCTTTCCTCTGCTTGTCAGTGTGCTTTTTATTCGCAAGAAAAATGACTTGTGAGGGTTCTCGTGCATGGATTTTTTGGATCCACCCTTCAAGTGATTGCTCATCATAAAGACAGAATCAGAACAAAACAGGCCATCGAAGATTTCCATATCTTCAAGAGGGATCTGTCCACCAAGCTGGTTGGAAAGTTCCTCATGATCACAGGGGTGGATGTATTTGTAGAAACTGTTACCAGTTACTTCAATCTGTCCAGGAAAAAAAAACACAATGGAGTTGTATTTAAGTCTTCCATAATACTGACACCTGGCCAGTTAGGTTATGTAGATTAAAATGTTAGGAATAGTTCAGTGACTAACCTCTATATTTAACCTAATAAAAAGGAAGATCATGCAGCACCCATTAGCCCTTTGCCCAAGTGAAAAGAGAAGGGCTAACCAGCTCTGACAAAGGGCTTACACTCACAATTCTTTCTCCACAATAATTCATTATGTGGCAGAAAGGTAATCAAAATAGGCAGAGTAATTAGGTGGTGATTAACTTCTCTTAAACTGTTTAATAAAGAAATATATTGTAACCAGTGGGGAGAATTTAAAATAAGATCGTAGCAGTTTAAGGTAAGGTAATTTACCTGTGTGAGTCCCATGTAATGGGTGATGTTATCTGACACATAAATGCACTGACCATCTGGTGTTACAACAAAGACAAACCCATCTAGTGCCTAAAGACATACAGAATATGGTAAGTTTTTTAATATGAGAGTTAATTCTCCTAGTTCACTATCAGGTTTAAAGTCCCAACAGATCTTGAGGCTTGTTACTGCCAATTGAAAGCTCATCTGTAGCATGAGGTGGTGAGATGCTAAAATGGCGCCAAGCTTACCTCCAGTGATGCCTTGTCATATACTGTGGTATCTGCTACATTGAGAGACACAATCTTCTTCATGTCTGAAACAATTTATGAGAGCAATTAATTTAAATAGCATGATTTTGAATAGCTGGAAGTTGCCAATATTTGAAACTGTGAGGATAAAATCCTTACCTTGGGACACCAGAGATTGAAGAAGGTTTTTCATTTTAATGTAACTATTAACCAGCCGCATGATGCACAGCCTGTCAAGCTGCGATGAAAGTCCTGCGGGCAGTGGCAGCTGATTGGCAAGCTCCACAAACTCATCGTTCTGCTGTCCTCTCCTGGATCGTGCTGCATCACGTGATCTTCTCTTCTTCTGGTTCTCGCTGTTTAAGAGAGTGACAAACAGTTAAGGGATTAACCCTTTCAGTCTGCAGAGTGATTAACATGTTACTTCTCCCTGTAATATCCAAACATTATCCAGCAAACAGGTTGTGAATGTAACCAAAATTATTAGGAGGAAGGTTATCTCTTGCTAAGGTACATGTAATCTCAGCAAGAATCGGCCAAGATTTTGAGCTTTGCCCAGCTACATTGAATCTATTTTCAGACAGGTTTTGACTCTGGATTTTAATCTGGCCTAAAACAGGACAATTTGATTTTACACAATTATAACAAACTTGCCTTTTGGTAGATCTTTCGAAATTGGTACCTCTAACAAAAGGTACTAGATTGTCAAACATCCTTCAAAAATATGGTAATTAAGTAACACTTGTAAGACATAAATAGCAGCTGGTATATGTAGAAGTGTTAGCATCACAGAAATAGCTCAGAAAAAGATTATTATAGCAAGATAATGAAAATGGAAAACAACATTCGACCGCATGGACAGTTATCATGGTTTGTCGATAAACAACGGTGCAAATGTTCGCTTCACGAAGTCTACCTAATTCTGATGCAATTACCAAAGAAAAGGGGAAAAAACTCGATACAACCTTCCGAAACGCTCTTAAACGAACAATATTTGCACAGTAAACGTTTGCGAGCTAATAAATGCACATCAAACAAATAATTACGATGCAATCACCAATCAGACCACTGGTTGGGACAAACAAACATTAAAATTACCGAAGTCCACCTAAATTTGTGCACAGGTCGTTTAATAAACTTCATATCAAATTAGTATTTCCTCGATTTCATCGACAATCGAAAGCACTTTGGTTTTTCACAAACAATTAGTGCACTATGTGAAAGTACAATCGCCTACGTGTTATTTAAGGCCTTGTTAAAGAAGCAATGGCGAGTTTTGAAGGAAACGATGGCGTGTTATATTTGCGTAACAGAAATCACTTTCGAACCACACAGGACGAGATAGTTGATTTAGTAATATCTCTTTCATGCCAGACATTACGCAGCAAAAAAAATGTACCAAAATTAGTTCGATTGCGTGTTTGATACAAGCTAGGAAAACTTTTAGGTGTCATACTAATTGACGATCAATCTTCGAAGTGTCAGGCGCCTGGAGTGAATAATGACTTAAGATTTACTCACGAATGTGACAAAAATTATTATTTCTAAACAATTTAAATCCTTACTACTCCCTCGAGAGTCACAAATTGCAATGCGTGATAGCTAATTCTAATATAAAGACAAAGAAAGCGCAGACAAAACGAACCTATTTTTGACTGCCTTGCTAGCCATTCCTCTATGAACGGATGTTGTTGTCTTCGTCCGGTGATCTGTTGTCGATATATTTGCTTGCTCCAAAGGTTCCCACACAGTCTCGAATCTCTGTCAAGGATTGTGCAAGAAATCCTCTTTGCTTAAGGGTGATCCCGGGTTGAAAACTATCTTCGTAACTCTTTCTGTTGAATCCGTCCCCGCGGTAAGATACGGCGGAGGGTTTCTGCGAAATCGAGGCAAAATATTGGTTTACAATCTTCACCATTGCGAAATTATTACCCACTCTAATTTTCATCCGCAGCAAATAACAGAGCTTTAAAAAGAAATACGCTCTCAAAATAGCGAAAGTGATAAGACACTTACTAAATCGCTGTTGGTTTAGAGCTTTTGTGAATTTGTTCCGTTGAAGCCGGATTGTGCGATAGCGTGATGTGTTTGGATGAGAGACGTAGTAGCATTGCTGTCTTGAAAACTTGAAAACGTGCTTTGAATATATTTTAATAAATTACCATAGTAATACTATTGTATCCGGGTCAAAGTTGTTCTCACAAATTCCCTTTTGAAAGTCATTTATGGTATTTACTGTGGAAACGTGAAAGAAGAAAATTTATACGACGTTTCATCATAAAAAGTACAAAGGAAGTGCAAAAACATCTCAACGGCCCGGAACATCTTTCCTTTTACCTTTTAACTTTTAAGAGTTAATGGTTAGTTAAAGATTTCGGAAGCCTTTCATAGATTGTAAATAAGATTATGACGTCAGTTGACAGACCGTGTCTTTAGCCTGCATGATACGTGAAAATGACGAAGTAATCTATTTTGCACTTTGCTGTTTTTTTGTCAAATTGATTTTGAAGTAACAATTACACGAATTGAGAAAATTTTCGCCAAATTCAACGGAGAATGCTATTTGAAATTTAAGTTATGAGCTTTGACCGCCCAATATCGTTTCAAAAGAGGGCAAAATAGGGTCCTTCAGCCCTTGCATATATTTTCGAGACCGAGCTTGATGCTTATCTACACAGTGGTGGACCAATCAACGGGGCGCGTTTAGATTAATGACGTCAAATAATTTTTCGGTACTCTCGCCGAGGCCACTAGGGCGGGTATAAGCGGTCGAGACCGCCCAAACTTGATTTGACATGCTCCGAGGCCATAGAATTCCAACGCGTGCTTAATGATCCTTTTATTCCATGTTGAAAGCTGTTTACCAAGACACTATGGAGACAATTTACATTGTTTGCCCGGTGTTAGGAGATGATGCCGAAAACATTATGCATGATATGTTTCTGAGGAAAGAAACAGAGATAGACCACGCAGTAAAATGAAAAATCTTGTTGCACGCCAATTATTCTTTTTTTTTTCATTCATGTATCATATGTAAGGCGTAGTTGATTATCTCTGTAGCAACTGAGCTATTAATCTTCATTTCACAATTATTGTAATAATTTCTTATCGCTAATTCCGCAATCTTCCGAGGTCTTGCAACTTTCATGGGATTGACAAATGCTTTCTGGGAAAGGAATCGATAAGATTGGATGTTACTTTTCATTTTCAATTTCCGCACGTGATTAAATGTGGCTGTAATTTCCGCACGAGACAAAATGTGACTGTTTACTACTCTCGCGTGGTGATTCTCACGTGCGCACGTGAGGTGTGTTTTTCTTAGCAAAAAAAGATGTGATATCCCTGAAAACAAGGTTAAAGACTGAAATTTGAGCTCGCTCTTGAAATAGGGCCAGGCCATGGTTGGAATTCCTCAATAAATACTGTGACAAGAGCTTAAAAGGACCCTAAGGAAACTTGCCAAATTGTCTTCTAATCTAATTTGTTACTAGTTCATATCATAGGTCATGATGTCTTTCCCCTCTAGCGTTCACAGTTTAAAAATTTTTATCTCACACACTTTTTATTTCACCATTAACTATTAGATCTATTAAGAGAAGCATTTGGTCACGAATATGAAATTATCGCTTAACTTTCATGTATTTTGAAATAAATTTCTTAATGCGTATTATAATAAACAGGAAATTTAATCCAGCGTCAAAAATAAACAATTTCGATTTGGCCTTCTCGCAAAGTTTCACTTAGCAGCTTGTGGTTTATATTTGCCAAAAAGGAGTAAGAGCAATTGCAAGGGTATTTGCCATCAGGTTGAAGAGGTTATTTACTGCAATTAACAATTCGTATTGTCTGAATGAAAATTATATGCGGGAAGCAATGTGGAATAACAAGTAACAAAGTTCAAAAGCCGTGATGTTTCTGGAAGGTTTTCCGATTTCTTTACAAAAGGTTTTTTTTAAGGATTTTAGGCCTGAGCGAGCACAAATTGATATCGTCCTTTTTGACCAATAGAGATATACCTTCAAATTATTCAATCACTGAACGAGAGCAAGAAATGTAAGTTAGTTCACAGTGAGGGAGCTCCTAGCCTAACCGCAGCCACGTTGCTGTTAATCTTTGATTTTTACCGGCTTTCAGAGCAATTCTTCAATACTAACCTAGTAAGAGGCTTGTATGCGTACCTTGAGCACAGAGGCATCCAACAACTGAATGGATCGCGGTTAGTACGTTAGCACTGGACCCAGTGATGCTGGTTCACAGTGTTAATCATAGTCAAACATCCTGTTTTGAAGCAAGGTGCATTATCTATATCGTATTATTTACGCCCTCACGTACTTAAGGCCGGGTGGAACTTAAAACATAGTTTCTGTAATATTCTTTGCATAATTGCAGACTTGTGCCTGACCGCACGTTTTCTGATTGCAGTAATTGGCATGATTTATGCGTCGTTACCTTGACCTAGTGAACAAAATGGGGCACGAGATAAGGTCACAAGACAAAAGCTTTTTTCCATTTTTTTCCAGTTTCATCCGTCAGTTTATGAGTTGACGCTGTCTGAAATGTAGGAAATTTAGTCAAAAATATCGGTGATCACATCTAAAAATTCGAACCTCAAGTCGAAACAGTTTCATCAAATAAGAAATTGCAGGAGGTGTCTTAATCCCCTTTAGCTTTTTCTACCTTTAAAAACCGCACCGTCATACTGCGTAAACAGCCTGTTCTATATGTATGGACCTAACGTACGTGATGTGCAGAAAAATACCTCCACGTCTGCACAAGAACTCAATGTGTATCTGATGTAAATAATTTCTCAGTAGCACTAAGCACTGTCAGTTATCAACTGCTTTTATATTTCAACTCAATCCGGATCTCCAAACTATATATTTGTGTCAATGCACAGCTTATGACACTAATGAAAGTTTTACAATACGTGTCTAAAACATCAGATAGAGTGGAAGACGATATTAAAAAAACAATTAGTTCCCAGGGTCTGTCCAAGTTTCCAGTTGAAATTAAAGATGGTGGACACGTCACGTGACGTCGCGTGACGTTATCAAACTAACTCATTTCAAATCGGTTTGATGACAGTATCTGTTTGCCAGTGGTTGAGAGAAAAAATAATCTCTAAAGAGACTAGTGTCTCGGAGAAAAAGGATTTTAGCATTTATCAAAGCCTAATTTAGTAATATCTACATGCTACATGGTACCGACTAAAATTTTTCCCTTCTAAGAGGCTCTGGAAGATACAAGAGAATCTGAAATAATCTGCAAATTGAATTCGACAAAATGCTTATCCTAATTTCTTCGTAAAAGTTGTGGCCACCATACCCTGTCCAAGAGCTAAACATCTATCAAGTATGAATTTTTAATTGATATTGATTATTTATTTCTCGATATCTCGGCTCTAATTAACATTGTAGAGTTAAGATTTAGACAGATATTTTCAAATAGTAATAGAATTTCTGAGTTTATATATTCCTTAATGAAAGAACAGCGATTTTGTCCTGTATGATGAAAACTTTGAATTGACAGAATCTGTCTGTCATGGATATAAAAGCGGTCAAATTCAGATTACATTTTTAGCCATAGCTTTTGGGACCGTGTCCAATTCATGTTAAAATGCACAGCAAATCACTGTGCAACCCTTCGGTTGTAATTTGTTGCGAATCCACAAATCAAAAAGTATTGAGCAAGCCCTTGGTCAGCTTTAAAAATTGTGTTTTGAAAATGCAGGTTTTGGTGAACTGGCAAACGTAGGAGAAGTGATCTTTAATGAGGATGCCCCACTCATTCAAACATGATTTTCAGGGAGGTCCTAGCTAAATGTCAAAAAATATAAATAAATAACGAGGATATCAAATATTATATATAAAAGATTGTAAAATATAACTAAGGTATATGCAAAATAGAAAAAAATGATGCTAAGAAAAAATCTTAACAATTGCCAATTGCCGGATTTCTTAAAGGCAATGAGGCAATGAGCTATAGCACATATGCTATTGGCCAAACCGATCTATTTTTAAAATTTTTCTTTTTTTACATGTTTACTTCTTCTTCAAGCGTTGATGAATTTAAACCAACCAGGAATTCCAAAAGAAACAAATCCGATGAAATGTAAATGTATTCATAGCAAAGGCCTTTGTATTTCGTGGGTCCAACTCAAAGATTCTTCACCAAGATGGCAATCGAAAGGTAAAACCACTAGATTTTAACTACCGGCCGGAAACTAATATGAAATCCAGATGGCCTTCTTAATTTTTAGAGGAGGAAATGTAACTTTAAATTTTTGTAGCGGAAGGTATTCAATACGCCTAGGTCTTTAAAAAAAATTGCGAAAATGAGCAATTTTAGACTACCGTTTCTAAGATAATGTGACTGACTGCTTTGATTTGACAACATAGCCTTGGTTTATTTTATACCGTACGTTCTAAAGAACGGATCATTTGATCTATGATCGATTTTCCATGTAGGGTAGCTTACACGAATGGAGAAGACTCACTATGCCACAATCTCAGATGTTTGCAGTCTCAGTGGTCACTTGAAAATTACTGATAATAAATCAATGTGTCCCAACATGGCCTTAGTGATTGACTCCTGGTTGCAATAATTCAAACCTTTACGATGCAAGAAAAGAGACAGAGCTGACATCGCCATTCACGGGTTCAAATGAAGTCGATAAAATTGTAGGAGCAATTTGCTTCCAGAGAAATCGCGATTGAACTCTTAACTTGGACTTGACACAGGGCACAGCTTAAGAATGGTCAAATTAACTCAAAGAAAAAGAGGCGAACAGTTTAGGAACTTTAGTTTTCGCGAAATTTTATCAACTTATATTTCCTTCGGTTCTTTTAGAGTCGACACCTGCACATGTTGCGGTAGTATTTTGGACAGAGATGAAGTTATTTATTCAATATTTATGTTTTATTTCAGTATTTGGAACAGTAAAACTAGAGTCTGATAAAGTAACCAATTCCTTAGCTCCATTTCATTCTTCATAGTCAAAAGATGAAACAAAGATAACATTTCTCGAGAGGCCTTAATTGAGCGAGTTTAGATTCAACTCTCTTTCTCGTGCGTAATTATTTTGTAATTTTGCTGATTAATGTTCACTTTAATTTCTCGATTTGGTTCGGAGCACATTTTCAAGATCAGTTGAGTGTCCCCCGAAGGCAAAACGTAAATATCCGCTTGAAAACTTATGGGTACGTGACCGTTTGTGTTTTGGAGGAGCAAAGTCTCTATCGAGGCAAATGTGTTCGTGTTGATTTCCTAGAGTAAACAACACGTGGGTCTCTGGCACTTATTAGTCTTCTTTTTGTATACGCAGATGAAGTCTGAAGTGGTACTTTACTGCGGACCATGTCTGAAAAAAATCCGGCACCTGAAAACCGGCAATAAAAGTAAAAATAGGTTCTTTTAATTTCGTGCTTTGGAGAACTTTGCTGATTATTCATAGAAATCCATTTGTTGTCACAGCAACCCTTACAGACAGGAGACAGCACAGTGAACGTTGAATCTAGAAGATTTTAAATGTCGAGCGGTCATCTTCTAATTTTACAAGTATTCATTTTGCAGGCGCAATCATGTTCGATGTCATTGTTCCAAGATAATTTCATTATGGAGGAGTGGTTCGTTTTCGAGACCGAACGTTTTATAAATCAGAAACATAGTTTTCACTCAAAATTCTTATATATTCTATGCAGAGGTTAGCAGAACTAATGAAGTATTTAAAGGTTAAAATTCCCTTATTTTTATTTTTTGATTAATATTTCAAAGGCCTGTTTTCGACGCCATAATGCTGTTATGCAGAATTGTATATTATGCCACCTTTTTGCATGTCTTTCACCGAATTATTCTTGATTCAGCAAATTTGGTTGCAATGAACGCAACAAAAAAATTTGAACAGCTGGGCTCTGTCTTTCTCTTAAAATAGTTCAAGTTTTTTGGTGTTTCTTGTTATGAAAGCAACACTTGTAAAACGATAAGTGAAAGCAGAATCTTTGTTCTTGCGTTTTGGCTTATGAATTCATTTCTTTTCTCTTCGATTTTCCAACAGCCATGAGGTGAACAGCTGGGACAGGAAGACGTTAATGTGCATATATGAATAGCAAAGAAGCCATTTTCAGCACGAATCGTCAAGAGTTTATTTGAGAGGTAAATGTGCTGTCCAGCTAAAAGAATTTGCTGCGTCATTTTTTGATCGGAAGTCAGGTTAATGAAAATCTCATAAGGAATATTTTTTATGTGGGCTGATTTCCAAAAAGACGGCGTTTCATTCATTGGTACCAAAGATATAGGAGACTGTTAAGCTGTAGAGAAAAAACAAGATAGAGTGATAAGCATTTCCGTTAAAATCAATTTTGCAAAAAGCGCGCCATCTCGGCCCCATGGAGCAAAAGGATCCATTACTGTCATTATAATTTAATAAAAACGCCGGGATCTCAATTTTTTTTAAAAAATTATATACAAGAGATTTTTAATCTCTTGTTTTACGTAAATATATCCTTAGTTGTTACCGCGGGATGTTTTTCCTTCACCTCTGGCGGCTTAGAGCAGTTGTAAGTTTATCTCGATGTTTTTAATACAATTCCGGTTTTATTTGTGGGGCTTTTTCCAATTTCTGAGTTTCCCAGAATCTCAGTAATTGTGCTGAGACTAAGTAAAACACTTAACAACGGATTTGACCATAAAGTTACAACGCAGAAATCAGGTTTATTTTTCCGAACTGATCATGAGCCTTTCGATGAAAATTGCATGTGCTAATCACGCACAAGTTCTGATAAGGGAGCATTGACCTGGAAAGAAATTTCTTTAAGTGAAATTTGTGCCCTATCATGCAGCAATAGCAAGGAGAGAGAGCAAGATAAAAATTGTATTTTGAAATGTAAGAGCGTACGAAGTTCTCAACAACAGCAAGCAAATCCTTACCATAGATTAGACAATTTTCAGAGATACCGAAATCCTTCTGTTTAAAATTTGTTTCACCGTTACGTGAAAACTTTGATTAATGATATAAATAATAAAGAATTTCAACTTTTCAATGGGACTTGCAATCAAATTAAATTTCACTGAATTATTCTGACGGTAACTTCTGTTCATTTTCGCTAAGGGCCATAAATTATGGAACGTGATTAATAAATGCAACCCTTTCAGTCATGAAGGTAAGCAAGAGGTGTCAAATTGTTGATTTCAATCTCAACGAAAATATCCTCTACTGGCAAACGAACCGCATAAGGTTAATTACAAATAAGCGCTGCTTTGAATCATGTAAATGCAGTTGATGTTTTTGAAATTATTTTCGCACGCACACCGTACCTCTTGAATTGCTATACCAGGCCGGCGCTGGCCCTAAACATTATTTAAATAGGAAAACCATTACATATAGTTCTGTGGAAAGTTCGCCTTCTTGTCGACTGAAGGAGAAAAAGTAATTATTTAAATCTGTTTGGTTTGAATGGAAACAACATCTTGTCTGGTGCTACACAGATTTAAGACTTGAATAAAAACTCAGCCACAAATCTTGTATTTTCCTTGCCTTTTCATTGAATTCAACAATGGTGCCCAGTATGGCGTGTCATAATTTTGTAAAATGTCGTTACGAAATAAGAGAACGTGTTATTAAGATTGACATTTTTTAAAGCGTATCGCCTACATGTGTTGGGTTTATATTACACGAGGAAAGAAATCAATCGCCGAGGCAAAAGGCAAAAGCGAACTGTTCTTCAGTCAAAATAATTGTGTAAGCGAGAGAAGGTTTGTTGTTCTAATTAAATCAGTTTACGACACAAAGCGAGGAATTTTCAAAATACATGTAAAAAATGATTGAGTTTCTCGCAACTTAAATTGGAAAGTAAAAAAAATTTATACTCACTATCGTCTTTTAAGAATCAGTAGCTTGTTCATCAAAACTTCAGTACCAAGAAATTAGTTTCCCTTCAGATTGGAGTTCCAAGAATTTGCGATTCTTTTCACCGCCGTTAAAGGAATGCTACCGAAGCAGAATTGAATTGCTCGAATGCAACCTTCTTGCTGTAATCGCCAACTTGAAAAATCCGCGAGGCCCTGGGTCTGCCAATCAATATTTCTTGGAAACTACCTTTTATAGATATTATTAACATCTTGCCCTCAGAAGTGATTGACATATAGCTTCTCCCAACAACACCCCTACATTATCCAGCAAAAAGGTAATGAGAATACTCAAATTTATCAGGTAAAAGTTGTAATCGTGAACCAACACCAAATTCTGGTAAAAAATTTGCATGGGAATATGTAGCAGCTGGAGGGGAGATTTAACAATCAGATCTTGAGGGTGAAAGGATTAAAACTCGTTGCTACGAAAAATTCGTGATTGATCTGAGAAATATTTTTGGAAATTCTCCTCTAAACAGCTGGAATTTGACAACAAAATAATTTGATTTCCTTGAATACTTTGGAGACATCTTGAATTACGCTAAATTTTTAGAAACCGGCTTAAATCTCGAGCTCCTTCCTTTTTGATTAAAAACATCGAAGAAAATGATTCTAAACGCGTGCAGTTGTACAAGTGCTCAGTTCTTTCATTATATTTTAGTCAATGAAAGAACTGCGGATGTTTTCCGAAAACTTAAATGTATCTTTTTGTAAATTGCTCGCATTTATGTATGATATTGTTTCTCAATCTCGACCATCTATTCATTTAACAATTGTTCACCTAAGTGGAGGTAAATAGGTAAATATCCACCACCTTCACTGACACCAAGATGAATAATAGTTTTATTATGTACCATTCAGTAACCAAAAAAATAAGTTTGTTTCTGACAATGTACCGGAAAATTAGTCGGAAATTAAACTCTTGACGCAAGGTTTTATCTCTTCGACTGCGCGCGAGGGAATAATACTTGCCAATAATTTCCGAACTAACTAATCAGCGCGCGTGAAAAGCATAATTTACCTGTGTGGTATATATTAATATCAAATATACACGTTTTCCGTACAAAATTTACCGCAGCTGATACGCGTGAAATACTGTGAAGTGGTTAGAAATTATCCAAAGGCGAATCTTACTTTTCAGTTTTAAGATGACAACTGAAACACTCAAAATTGTGGTTTGCTAAGACGTCGAAAAAAATGATAATAATTACAACAATGAACGATAAAAAGAAAACAAATCAAGAATGTTACATCGGAATTGTACAATACTTAGGTTTTAAATATTCCAAGGCACTCTGCTTTACCAACCTTAAATCTAGAATGAAAGAGAATAAAGAGTGGAAATTAATTACCTGGTTAAAAAAATACAAATATTCAGACGTTGCCACATATTGTACACTAGATAAAAAAAGGATGTTTTCAAGCCAGATTTATGCACTAGTCAGACCAGACCAGGCGTCCCAACTAAATGAAGCAAATTCCCCGCTATGCGGGGCAATTTCTTGTGTCAAAACCTCATTTTTGTACTCCGCCCCCGGGGCAATACTTGAAAAATCCCAAATACACAACGTTGACCAAAATTAATTTATTTCAAGAATTGTGCCTCAAATTTAACTCCTACAAAAACTTTTTCAATGTCTTCATAAAATAGATGAAACAATCATGGCTTCCACTACTCCTCTTGGTAAGACATAGTTCTGTAAAAACAAATACAGTTATTTAAAACAACAAATAAAAAAACGCCCATTGGCTCGGTTTGCACAGTTGCAACGGAAATGAAAACAAGTGCCAAAAGACAAAAGGTCAACGCTCTAAATAAATCGCTAATCAAGCATGACGAGGGCATAAACAATACCCAACTTTTTCTAATTTCACTACAAGACATGATAATATTTAGAGATTGAACACAGAATTTAATCGATGGCCCATTACAAGCATGAAAAGAATGGATTTTAAATCGTACATACCTGCTTGTTGGCGGCCGCCATTTTGAGATCATACGCTTTCCCAGTGTTCTTTGCAGGCCTATTCAAAAGCGAAATCCCCGCCAAAGCCCCGCTAGCCCCGCTAACGGTCCCCGGTCGCTGTTATTTGTGTCTAATGTTGTCGAACACCCCGCACACTGGGGCAAAGATGACCACTAAAAACCGCTAAAATCCCCCGCTAATGACCCGCATTCCCCGGGTATGGGGGTGCGGGGCTTTCCACTGACTAGTGCATTAGTCTGAACCATTCTCTGTCAAAGCAGACGAGCGAAAATCCGAGGGAGTTTGGGAAGGATTTCGTCTCCCGCGATTTTTCCCGCGCTTACCCTCGCCGCCTTTTCGCCCGTCCCTTTAAATTGAGCGTTTAAAACAGTTTAACTTGACTCGTTTAACTTTGCTAAAAACTGATAATATTCGGATTAGATCATAGTCGGGGACAGAAGCTTGTTCCGTTTTCAATCCAACAGACAGATATCATTTTACTGTAAGATAACACCAATCCCAGATAAGAGGAAGAAAAAAAAATTATTGCTAATGATATCAAGTGTTTTCTTTGCATCTCAGAATAACTGTCATGTTTTTGCAAATTATGTGGTTACCTTGCGTAATTTGATTTCTGACTCAGTATTAGAGTAGAAGATTTTTCATTTTTCACACTGTAGCATGTCTCTTTTTTTTCGTGTCGTTCGCATAGGTGTTGTGAGCTGAAGATAAAATATGAACCTTGGACCTTGTCCCTCATGCACAAAGCACGTGATTTGGCATAATTCGATGGGCGACAGTCCGAGTTTATTGCACGGGATATGAACATCTGCTTAAGCTTATTTAAGATAAGATAGGAACGAATTGGCCGTATTCTGTTCCAAGCCACTGATCTATGTTGACATTCTTTCACTGTAATGTTGTTGTCTAGAGGAGTTACCATTTTTCAAATTATCGACCTTTAGTTGTACTCGTAGTTTCGGAATTCGCTCAAGCCTCTTTTGTCTGTTGATTTGCTTATTGTTGGGGATCTGGTCACAAGACTTCGTTATGTTGTCCTTTTCACATGTCGGTAAACCTTTCGTGACAATGTCACGTCTATCTTCTAAAGTAAAGAAAATTTATGGTACATTCTACTGGATTGAAATCTTCAATAGGCTTAGTAAAGATCGGTCGGCCTGATTTGAAAACGAGGATTTCGGATCGCTAGCATTTATAGCACGCCACACCCAAGAAAGAGATAAATAAAGCACCTCAACTTTAACGCCCCTTAATTGTCCATTTTAGCAGGAAAAACGAGCGTTAGTTTTCCGTTTTGGATTTTAATTCCTCATCGTTTCTCAAAAAGAAAGAAAGCTGCTGGCAGCCTCGCTTTCCGCGGTTTGCAAGTTAAAAACATTCTTTCATGAGTAAAAGAGAGAAGAGATTAAGAAGAACGTAAATAACGAACTTGGCTTCTATCCAGATATCTTCTTTACCTCGCATTTAATAACGCATGTTTGAAGAAAAAATAATATTGATTGTATTTACAAGTGAGTGACGTATGGACAATTCAGATAAGTGTTCCTTGATCAAAGGAACAGAGCTATTAGCAAGTTGAAGATGAAGAAAAAAAACGCATTTTAATGTTATTGGTCTGCTTCCTTTCTTGAGAGCTCCGTTCACCGTATCATTTGTCGAAAAAACCATTTTACAAGAGATTTTGTTATATTTTACCATCCTGGGTGGCGAGAAATTTCGTATTACACCATTGATTCCAGCTGTTTTGCCTTATCTAAAAAAAATAACAAAGACACTATGCTTTTGTCTTACACAACAGACACGTTCTCACTAGATTATTCCGCTGACCAGCATCTCATCTAATATTCTCGAATGACAAAATTTTCTGCAGCCCATTTGCTGGCAACAAACAGTTGTACTTTGCTTTTAATCTGAAGTGATTCTAGCTTGTTCCTTTTTTAAACGTTTTTAGAAGTAGTTCGAGGATTAGTGTAGTTCAGCCATGGCTATTAGATGGACTCAGGAGGTTGAAGGAGGCCCACGCCGTGTAAATCATGCAGCAGTATCCATTCGAAATCGGTTCATATTTAGTTTTGGTGGTTATTGTACGGGCGAGGAATACAACCAAATTGTTAATATAGATGTGCATGTTTTTGATACAGGTAAGTTTGTTGAATTTGAGGTTAACATTGCACGGCTTTGGTTCATTGTGGAGTTCAGCGCGTGAAAAATCGAGATTCGAACGTGCGTGCTTTTCGAAGATACAAAACTTGTCACAAGCAGGTATTTTTTTTTTTAAAAAAAACCTACCGGAAATGCATTGTTAGCAATCTTTATGCGTGGCTAATATTAGCAGTTTTCGTTTTGCTGCTGAGGTGAATTCGTTTATCAATCTCGCATATGAAATCGTGCATTGATTCAAAAATAAGTGGCGTCCTTTAAACTTTTAACGTTTGAAAAGCAATTGAGTTCGACAGCAGAGCTAAGTTGTTTACGTGCGCATTTTAATTTACAGCATTCGCCATGAATTAATAATATGGCCACAAGTTTGTGGCTTGAATGTTGTTATTTTTGTGCTAAAAATATGATATTTCTTCGTCGGAATGAACGTGCAAAGGACAGAAGACCGCTTACTCTACTCAAGCGCAGAAAACAAGCTCTCTACATCTGAGTATAGTATCCAGTTAGGGACGTTAAATATTTTATCGTCGCGAATTTGCAGCAGAGTTAGCTTGGGCTCCCTTCATGAAGCATCGAGGACCAATACTATAATTACATAATAATTTTCTCAACCGAAAGCTGTTCTTAATATTATTACAAAGTTAATTGTGAGTATCTGGCACAGAGATTTGATTTTGATTACAGACTTCGCACCAATAATGAAAATAAATTATTGTGGATAAATTTGGGTTTTGACATCCTTCTCCTTACAAATTTACCATGACCATACATGAATATTTTCATTTTTTTGTACTCTTGGGTGGGGAGAGCCACTAGAATACAGTGTAATGATACAAATCAGGATTCAAATCAGGTCTAATTGTAATCAGCTGAGAGTGATGACACTGTGTACTTCCTTGTTACCTCTATTCCCTGAGTCCTATTTCTGAAAAACCTTGGTAACGTAACTGGCCCAAAGGCATATTTTAAAATCTAAATTTAAAGAAGAGAGAAGCAGGTTATGGAACCCTGATAAGCCCATTTTGCTTCTTTAGCTGATAGTTATATTTTATACATGTAATTTTCAAAACTTTTGAAAATCCCATTTTGAATGAAACTGCACAGCATGAAGGGTCGTTAATTATGTTCTTGGGACGTTCAAAAAACAAACCCGAGGGCTTGATTTAACATTTTTCAAGGTTGAGTTTGTTGTCAGGTTTTGTCCATGCTGATGTTTTTTTGCTTAATGTTCACCAGTTGTCCTTTTTTCATATGGCTAACAACCCAATTTCAATCTTGAGACATTTAATGTATAACTTCTCTGTGGTTGTCATTGCTGATTCTAATTTGATTTAACTAAGTTTTGTGTGACAAAATATTGTGTAGTGATCACTCCAAGAGGGTAGCAAAGAGGGAAAAGGGAGGAGGGTCCTGATTTTAGATAAATCCATGCATCATGTTTATAGAAGAAAACTCTCTCTTTTTGTACAAGGTTTTTAGAGAAATCTTGAGGTTTTCACAAAATGAAAGAAAAAAGTTCAGGGCTCAATACCTCCCTGTTCTAAATTGTATTGAAATTGTATAGAGAATTTAAGTATTGATCATTCTTGAGCGTAGAAGCACTGATAGACTGGTCATGTTCCTTGCAGTTCAGTGCCGATGGATGAAGCCTCCTCCAGTATCTTGTGAATGTAAAGGATGTGTTCCATACATGAGATATGGTCACAGTGCATCAGCCATGGGTGATCTGGTTTACATATTTGGCGGGAGAAATGACACACATGGGGCCTGTAACATACTGTACTGCTTTGACACAAGTGAGATGAGTTATTTGGTACTCTGATTATGTAAATACCACAGATTCTACTCCATGTTATGGAATACACAGATATTTAATATTTAACCAAATGATTCTGTATATAAAGGAGGTAAGTTTCTAAACAAATTGTGGTGCTGCATCAGTGAGAGAGTATAGCAGGTAATTAAGTGTTAACAACTGAGTTGAGAACGTAAATTGGCCATCGTAAAGGGTAAAAAAGCTGACATTTCAAGCATTAGCCCTTCGTCAGAGCGATCACCATAGATGTGATTAAACTGAAAGCAAGTAAAGAGAAATATCTAACCTCAAAATAGAACCATGAAACTGAACAAAATAAAATGAACTGGCAATCTGTGGCATATCCATGTCAACAAAACTCTTAGACAAGAAGTAACCTAGAGAAATTTTCAAATCAGTAAAGCAATCCTTCTATTTTTTGAATCTTCAAGAATTCCAAGTAGTTCTAGGCAGTAGTAAGATGCACTGCTGGCTACTGCCTGAAAGGAGAATTTATTCAACAATCAAGAGCATCTTTAGTTGGTGATCATTTCGGTTATTCTCCTAACCATAATGTTGGATTCATGGGTGATATTGCAGAGAGAAATTAGATACTAGGCCCTCTTGGGGGTCTTGGGATTAAGCAACAACTGTTTTAATGTTTTATGAGCAATCTTAAGATAGCATAGGACAGGAAGCCACTAAGTGGTATATATGTTTTGCCTTTTTTTTCTAGGGAGTTTAACATGGTCCAAACCTAAAGTAAATGGAAAACCCCCAGCTGCCCGTGATGGCCACTCAGCTTGTGTTATTGAATCTAGGATTTATATCTTTGGTGGATATGAAGAGGAGGTAAAACCAACAAATTCTTGATTGTTATTTAAACATGCAAAATCGCATTATAATATCCAAGCATACGTTATCTAACGAAGGGGACAAACTTGAATTTATCATCTTGATCTGAAATAAAATTCTCATAGCTGATTTGCAAGGAAATGCGAGGTAGCTAAAAGGGAGACTTGACAATCAGATCTTGGGAGTTAAAGGCCAAGATAAACTTTTCTTCCCAAGAATTACATATCAATTCTCCTTACTGTCTGCAATGCATTTCTCACAAGTATTATCTATATGCCGTCCCATCAGTGCTTGAATAATAAGCCGATAGTTTAGTATGTTTGAGACTTCTGGACAGGTATAATTTTGAAGGAATTTTTACACCTTGAAGCATA
Source organism: Pocillopora verrucosa (assembly GCF_036669915.1). NCBI lineage: Eukaryota > Metazoa > Cnidaria > Anthozoa > Scleractinia > Pocilloporidae > Pocillopora > Pocillopora verrucosa. The sequence goes on along the minus strand of NC_089324.1, from coordinate 16,697,184 downwards.
GTTGCATTGTAAATGCCTTGCTTTATTTCCTGATTAATTTTTAGGGAGAGTGCTTTTCAAATTCAATTGAATATCTGGATACACAAACATTAACATGGCACCAACCAAGAGTAACGGTAAGGTTTTAACCCTTACACTCCATCAGTATGCATATTCTCCATACTGTTCTCTATAATTTCCTAATGGGCTAACAAGGAGAATTTGTCTAATAATCAAGAGCTCCTTTATTTGGTGATCATTTCTTTTATTCTCATGACCTTAATGTTTGATTAAGGAGTGATATTGTGTGGAGAAATTAGAAGCTGATCAAAGGGGTTAAGGTGTGTAAATGTAGCTTACTCTGTAACCCTTCTGGTTGCAAAATTCTGTGGCCACTTTACATTGTGTTTGTCCTGAAAATTCTGCATTTAATGTTTCTACAAGTTGGTTTACAACTTTATGGCTCCTTTGCCAACCAACTCCCAAGAATTTGCCTGATATCACAATAACCCTAGACAAAGCAATTAATATATTTGTCAAACTATGGTGGTTTTCTTGTGATGTTTGTGTTGTTGACTGCAGGGTGAACCAGCCAAGTGGAGAGACTTCCACTCAGCAACAGCTGTTGGTACAAACATGTATATCTTTGGAGGCAGAGGTAAGATTGATCACTGACAAATCTAGGCAGGAAGATCAAATATTTCCCTGCACTGGAACAGGAGGATGTAGTTGGTTAGGGATGCCCCTTATTTCTGGGATGATTGAAAAAAAAAAACAAACAAAATAAAACCAAAAAAACCAAAAAAAAAAAAAAAAAGCCAGGGAGTTCCTTATATTCCAGTCATTGGCATGAAGGGTTAAGTGGGAGGGAAGGTAATCCTTCACCGCCCAACAACTGTTCAGGTTCCCCTGGAGCATAGGCTATTGAAGATTTCTCCTTCTCCACCCCAACCTGTTTTGCACAAGCTTTTCATGTGTGATCCAGGTGTAGCCCCAATTCTTCATATCAGCCTGATTGTCTTGCCGCCAGGTAGTTTTTGGGTGTCTTCTCTTTTGTTTGCCCTGGGAAATCCCATTTCAAGGCTAGATTAGTAACACTGTCACACTTTGTCAAAAAAACCAAAGCCAATTAATCAAAACTACCAATCATAACAAAGCAAAAGGTTAACATGATCCTCAACCAATGAGAACTGAAAGCAAAAACAGGCAGCCTGCTTGAAGCAGGGGAAAATGCACGTGACCAAGTTTGGGTTGGTTTAGTTTCATATTTGATTGGCTGAGATGTTGGTGCAAGTTTTCAACCAGTCACAGAACAAGGAAAGTAATGCCAATGCAGTCATGGATTACTCTTGATACTCAATCAAAAACTGCTCAAATAGAAACTGTTGAAAAGATAGAAAAGTGTAACCTTAGAAACGAACATATTGAATATTAATTGTGTAGTGAGAAGAATTGTTTCTCAAGCGTATTTACATTGTATTTAGGACATATATGACCTTAGTTATATTCGATTCAATGTGCTAAATCTCTTCTGATTCAATGTAGTATTGTGAATAGCAAGACCATGGAAAATAAAAAAGTTGCATTGGAGTGCCTTGTAAAGGATATTAGTTTTTTCTGGTGTTTCATGGGACCAGAAACTAAATCAACAATTAATTTGTTTTGCTGTTTTCTTGTAGGAGATAGACTTGGGCAATACCATTCTGGACAGGAAGTTTACTCCAGCTCAGTTAGAGTATTTGATACAGGTTTGTATTGCTTGAGAATTTATCACATTTCTGTAGTATTGTTTACTGGTAATACAAGAATACTGCTTTTACAAATAGACTGACCCTTGCGCTGTTTATAATACTTTTGTGATTAATTCCACCTGAAAATTGACACATGTTTTGCAGTTAAAAACTGTTGGTTCAAATTGAATACATCTGGAAATGTACCCATTGGACGACGGAGTCACTCTGCAGGTTAGTCACTGTTTACTAATGAACATCATGACATAATTAGGCAATTCTGTAGTCTAATTCAACTGTGTGAGTATGCTTGAGCTTTACATTTCCTTTGTGCACTCTGATGTGGTGGGTAACTCATAGCAGAGAGGATTTCTCTTTCTGCAAGATTAACCCGTTAACTCCCAGAAATGATAAACATGTAAGTTCTCCCCATAGTATTCATACATTATCTAGCAAACAGGTGATGAGAATATTAAAACTAATCAGGTAGAAGTTATCATCTTGATCAAATGCTAAATTCTTTTAACCAAGTTACAAGGAAATTTGTAGCAGCCAGAGGGTAGAGTTGACAATCAGATCTTGGGAGTTTAACTGTGGGAGTGGAAATGGCATTTGACAACAGGTTCATAAATCAGTCCATGTTCATCAAGATTTCAAGCAGATGGGAAGTGTTCAGAGCTCTGATGAAACTAAAGTTGTTTTCAGCTGCATCTTGAGCATTTCTTACACATTTCTAGTGCTCCCCAAACTTGCTATGTGTCTTTTATCTTGTGCACGCAGACTGATGTGAAAAAAAATTTGGTTTATACATCTACCATAAATAATTTGTTGATAGAATTAAGTTGAAAAGTTTCAAGTGTCTTCCTTTCATCTTTGTTTTCAACTCTGCAAGTAAAATTTTTTTAACAATTTTAGCAACTTGATCAAGGCAACCAATGTAATAATGCTACTGATTTTTTCATTACATGGTCCCATTGGACAAATCCATATACATTTGATAGTGACATGCTCTCCACTTAGGTAATTAACTTTTCACTTGTAATTTCTTCACAGTTGCCTACGGCAAACATGTCTATGTTTTTGGTGGTTACAATGGGATTGAAAAGAAACATTATGGAGAAGTGTTTAGTTTAGACACAGGTACAAAAATTTTGCAAAAGTCATTCTGTTTTATATTGTTTTGGGGCTACTTTTTTTGAGTCATGCACTGCCCTGACCAGGGTATGTTATTACAACTGTAAACAGCCTGAGAACATCCAAAGAGTTGTTGATTTTCTTTTTGAGAATTGCAACTTAATTGCCACAGTTTATTTTACAACTGACCAACAGTTTGCATTCCTTTTAGATACCAATGTTTGGACAAAACTGGACATTTCAGGACATGGGCCATGTCCAAGAAGGAGACACTGCTGTTGTCTGATAGGAACCAGGTTGATGATCTTTGGTGGAACAAGGTATTTACATTATTAAGTAGCCCACTGTTGGCAAAGCAAAAGGGAACTGAACCAAAATGTTTATACATGAATTAACTACAGATTTCAAACTTACAGCAGAAGTAGCAGTTTCATTCATAAAAACTGACTTAGTGTTGTGTTTTTTTTTTTTTAATTTGTAGCCCTGCTGCAGGAGAACCTGCTGATGATGAATACCACCTCCAGGATCATTCTGATCTGTACATCTTAGATCTTGGTAAGTACACACTGCAGAGTAATTTCTATCTTCTCCTTTCCAAAGTGCACAGGGAAGGAACTTCAAACTACACCAAGAAGGTACTTCAAAATGTATAGGGACGGTGCTCCAAAGTGCACAGGGTCGGTACTCCAAAGTGCACAAGGTCGGTACTCCAAAGTGCACAGGGTCGGTACTCCAAAGTGCACAGGGTCGGTACTCCAAAGAGCACAGGGTCGGTACTCAAAAGTGCACAGGGTCGGTACTCCAAAGTGCGCAGGGACAGTACTCCAAAGTGCACAGGGTCGGTAATCTGGATTCTATGGGTTGGTAGTCCGGAGTGCACGGGAAAAGTGATGCAGATTGCACAGGGAGGGTTAAGCAGAGTGCACAAGGAAGGTAATCTCGAGAAGGCAGGTACAGATGTTTATCTTGAGTGCACAGGAAGGGAAACCACGAGCGTATAGGGAGTTTAATACTGAGGACACGAGAAGGGTAATTCTGAACACACAGTTAAATAGTAATGAGCAAACTGTCCTGTTTATCTCAAAGAAGGGTAATCCCTAAGGAGCAATTTCCTAACTCAGAGTTTGGTGTATCTTGCTCACTTGTGGAATAACACAACCAAACCGCTTTTTAAGATTTTTCGCTGCGATAGGTAGCATCGTTTAAATTGCGTCATAGACCGTAATGAGTGACTGTCCTTAACTCCACAGAGCCGTCACTTCGAACATTATGCAAACTGGCTGTTATTCAGTACAAACTGGACCAAACACCTCTCCCTAAAGTACTCAAGTAAGAGCAACGTATAGACATGATTTCATTGAGACATAGTTTTGCGTATAATTCTTAGACTGTAGTTCATGAGATAAAATGAGTTTACCGTGCCGTTGATAAGGCGGTAAAATGAGTCTTTTGTTCCCTTTCCGACACGCAATGCGAACTTCGTGCGCTCGAAGTAGGTGAGATCATTGGGTTTTACCAACCGGAGTTGATAAATTTTAAATTGACCACCGTAAAGAGTTACTAAAGCTGACATTTCGAGCGTTAGACTTTCTCCAGAGAAAAGGAGTAGGTGACTTCAGGTAAGAAGCGGAAAAGACGTGAAAGCAAGTATCTATATTGGTCGGTTGCATTCACCTCGATATTTTCAACGATAAAATTTTTGGTCAAAATGTGTGTAATTTGTGGTTTTCCTAACTTCAGAACGGAGCTAAGTATCATGGAAGCCGGCAGAAGTTCTGTGCGATCCTCACAAGGATAGCAGAGTTCAAGACGTGCTTGCTGATCATGGCTTCCATTGCACGTTCACGTGGGCTACGCGTGCATAATGGTCCACGTGTGTCACATGGAGGAATTCTAACGTAACCACCTCCTCGAGTACATCATTGATAAGGCGTGAATATAAACCTAGGCATATTTGGTTTGGAAAAATTTTTAAAGAGAATTTTAGATAAGCATACACCTTATACAGCAATCAACTTTGGAATAGTTTTTGTAAACGCAAACTTACTCTTAACAACCTATGTGATACTTAAAGCTCTGAATCTCGGTCTCGTTTCGAGATAAACTATCACAGATGCCTCTTTTACGTGTGAAGCACGCAGTGGAGATCCCCACCCACCCTCCCCCCTTCATTAAAAAGGCAGTTAGATCATATACACTTTAAGCGAAACTTCAGGTCAGAGGATGCGCTCATGGGTTTTTAATGTATCATGTAAGATTTCCTAAGGTGTCGTGGTGTGTACTGCTTCCGCTTACAACCCAGCAAAGCAATTTAGCTAACACATTAACACAAATATAATCTACTCCCGCGTTTCATTGCCTTTTATTGGCTAATTTATAGCAAGTTTCAACACAGCAGCTATCATTGATAATATCGCTGAAGTGTAACTCGTGGCTGTGCCATTTCTTTGAAGTGACGCCATTTTGATGACGTCAGTAATGACCGCTTAATGTTTTACTTCATCATATCCAACATGGCGACATTTGGTCGTATGAAACCACTTTCTCTAACCAAAAAAATTTGTAGGTAGTAAAAATATAATTTTTTTAATCTGGGGCATTTTAAATTTCATTAGTAGCTATGTAAAACGTAAGGACAGTATTTGACCGATATAGGGGATAATTCTTTTATTTTTGGTTTTATTCACCGTCAAGTAGGCTAAAATTTTTATTGGAATGAAATAGGGTTCGTACAATGAGAACTTGGTTAAGAGAACAGTTTTTTGTATAAATTATTTCCAAATAACTTATGTACTGTATGTAATACTGTTATACAGTTATATCATAAATTGGAGTGTGTCCAAATTGAAACAATTGCTTGCAGTTACGGAAGAAAAAATTTTACTTTTATACGCTACTGCGTGCTTTAATTTAGAAGTGCCTTGTAATATATCTTAAAGAGACGATGGGGGATTTATTTGGTGGGTCATTGGAATTTCTTTTTAAAAAAATTAAATTTATAATGCTTTGTTAATATGTAAATTTTTTATTAACTTGTTTCTCAACTAAGTTATTGTAGCATGTGGTAAATTTATTAATTTTTAATTTTTTTTTCATATATCGCTAAGTTGCATATTTCTTTAAGAAGAAAAGAATCATCTGTTGAGTGTGTAAGATATCAGATTTTTACACGGGCATAATTGTAGAACTTTCCGCGTTTTAGTTTCATTTTTCAATGTTTTAATTGTATTTTTATCAGTGACTATTACTGACCTGTATTGACAATCGAATTTAGCAGTAAATTACCCATTACATCGATTATTTGAGCGTTTACTGGTCATTTTAAGAAAAAGCTATTCCATCCCCACCCCTCTCCCTCTCGGTTGAGAACCAGCTTCCGACTGTGCCTTCATTTCAAAGAAATCTTCAGGTAAGAGAAAAAAATAATCTGGTAAATTCAAGACGTCAAAGAACTCTAACCTTGACATTGGAAAACTGACGTGGACATTACCGCGTACTTTTTGTTTTCGCAGAGATATAGCTTTTGCGGAGTTTTCCGTTGCCCTAGGCAGTGTCCAGGTCGTTCTGTAGGGCCAATCTCTGAGATTTGTCCGCGTGTGACAATTTATTCGTCACGCCATAGACTAATGTATTTCGCGTGATAACTGGTCAAGAACTGTATTGAGGCTCATTTGATTGCAGATTTTTATTGTAAAACAGTACATACAACAGATTTATTCCATTCAACCAGTTCAGATAGTCTCGTGTAAAAGACTCACTAAAATTTCGCAGTTATAAGGTTATTTCCTGGTGGCGTGATTGTATTTCTATTTCTATGTGTGACTTAAGAATCATTCCATACGTTCAACCAATCAGGAAGAGGATGCCTTTCTCGGAATCGCAGATGCTCTTCGCAAACTTTCGCAGAATACTCCAAGAGACGGTGGCGTTCAGTGATGTTTACGTCTTTTTCATCCAATTTTTATCTGTTTTCGTCGAAAGCAATGAACCATGTGAGACTTGGGTACGTATGATTTATAAATATTGCTGAATTTTAAATTAACTCTGAGACAAATGAAGCTTAACGCTTTTGGCAAGCCTCGAAATTTGATCGTGTATTGATGTATGGATTACAATACTTGGTAATATGCTGATGCTTGTTATTGGAAAGAATTCTCACAACTCTATTTTTAAAATCGAGCTGATCTTACCAGGAAAGTGTGTCAACTTGTCACAAAGTATGAATGTGAGCGTTCTGAAAACAAATTTGAAACGATAGGTGTCCATTTTAAATTACTAATTTCGAAAGCGTACTTAATTTATGTGGTGGGTAAAATTTGTAAACTTCACTTCAGTTCACTACTTTATCGACAAATCCTCGACGCAACACGACAGCAGCACTTAAAAAATTAGCAACCCGATGAATAGTTCGCTTGGCTAATGATACAGTTCATTGAACACATTACGTTTGTCGTCTGCGCGACGTACGAGTGGCTTTCTGATAGTTACTGGCTTCCTCTTTACCTGCTCATGTTTTAATGCTCATGACTGCGAAAGAAAAGTGGTTTGTGTTTTTTTTTCATTATTAATGCTCAGTTGTCATAAATCCTGATACTGTTGATGACAAAACAAGCTCTTCAGCGAAAAGTCAGCCGTAATGAATATTGAGAGATCATCCGCTAGACTGTGAAGTCTAAACTCCTTGACAAGGTCTCATAATTACGTAACCAATTAAAGTGCTTATAATTTTCAAAAAGTTGAGATCTCAGACGCGATTTTTATTCTTAACAATGTTTTGAAACGATCAACTTGTCAAGAGTAGTTTTGAGCTAAAACGTTTCTACTGAAGTCTGGAAAGATCTTGCGGTCTTTATATTCTCACAAGAACTTAGTTCAGGTATACTTGCCTCTCAACAATTTTTCGTATCATGAAAGCACAAGCACTGCTATCTTGTCCCTGACCAACGTTAGCTGATCAGTAAACAAATTTTTCAGTTATTTCAGTCTTTACTACAGCTTGAACAAGCGCCAAGCATAATTACGAATTTGCTTGCTAACAGACTAAAGGATACACCCTGCATAGGTTAAAAAGCCAGGAAATCACGGCGAAACTGACCAATCAGCTTTCAGGAACCAGACCATCTCGACTGACAAGTGACTCCTCACGTGACCCTGAGGATGACTTTCGCTCAGGCTGTCTATCACTAAAGTCATTATCAAGTGTACTCTTACAAGGACTGTTAAATAAACGATCAGTTACTAACTATGGCTTGGAGAATTCTTGGTTTTAATCTTTTCTTTTTTTCCTTTTTGTTTTAAGTATTTAGGTTAAGTATTCCATGTTGCTGGTAACGTAACTTCCAAAGTCAGAAAAATATGAAGAGAACCGTAACAGTGATAGGAAATAAAAGATCCTTCTGTGAAGAGGGTCATGATTTATCGAGATCAAAGAGACTGCGCATGTCTGTTGAAGGACAAGGATGCATGGAAAGAAATGACAGTGGAAAATGGCAGTCACGTAGGTTTTCCCCGGAGAGAAGACGAGAAATTGACAGAAATGGAAGAGAAAGTCATGGGGAGGCTGGAATTCAACAAAAAAGAGATCCAAAGCCTCTCAATTATATGGCATTGGATAGAATCTGCAATTCAAACTCTCCTGATGAAGGCATATTGGATCTCTTCAACAATTCTAAACGATTTGAGGCTCTGCTGAAGACAGAAACAATACGACCCGATCTGATGAAGCTTGTTATTCGAGCCATACACATGTGCTGCTCACCAAATGATAAGAAAGAGATTGCTAACAAAATGCTACGTATGGTAATTAAAACAAATTGCCTGCAATTGCATCTTACCAAGTTTATCAGCCAAATGTCCGACGTTTCAGAGCTTGGCGACAATTACGAGCCTGATAAACTGGTCTTGCTGATAGCAGAGGTTTTCCTGGAGTTGTTGCAGAGATTTGAACAGGACGTAATTCACCTCATTCCCAATGCCCAACTGAATGAGACGGTGGAAGATCTGAAGAGTAAGGGTCTCCTTGAAGACGCAGAGACGTTGGAGAAGAAACTTAAACAGGTCAAGGAGTACAAAGATGAAATAAATCGCCGGAAAACAACTCACCCAGACGAGTCTCAGCTAACGCCACCCGAGGATTTTCGCGATATGAGCGTGATCCCAGGAGTAGCTGATTTAGAACCCCATAACAAGCCGTTTCTTCGTAAAAACGTTGTTGATGGAAGGTACTTAGACCAGGAGCACTATTTAGACGTGCAATTTCGACTTTTAAGAGAAGACTTCATCTTACCTCTTCGCAATGGAATAAAACAGCTTAAAAGGGACCGCAGTCCCACGGCAGCAAGTAACCCAAGCCACGGCAAACGTGCGCGAGACGTTCCTGTGTACCGTAACGTCACAATCTTATACCCCGTATGTAGTGGAAAGGGAATGGTTTACAGAATCCGGTTCGACTCGTTTCACCCGGATGTACGTCGCGTGAAATGGGAGAAGAAGAGCAAGCTTTTCAAGTTTGGCTCCCTCCTTTGCCTTTCAGCCGACGGATTTCGCAATCTCTTACTTGCGACCGTGGAGAATCGAGATTCACGCGACCTCTGTGTTGGCGAGCTTGAAGTGCGATTTGAAGAAGCTAATCTTGAAATCCTGAATCAATTCATAGAGGATAAAGAGAAATTTGATATGGTAGAGTCCCCAGCGTTCTTCCAAGCCTACAGACACGTTTTAGAAGGCTTGCAAGGAATTAAGGACGGTGAACTTCCGTTTGCAGAGCATATCGTTCAATGTAACCAAGATGTGAAGCCACCTGCTTATGAAAACAAAACCAATGGTTTTTTCGACATGAGTGGAATAATAGAACAAGAAGTGGACTTGACAACATCCCAAGTAAGTAACACCATGGAAAACATGGAAGCTGAGTCAGTTTCTAGCGAAGATAGTGTCATCTCCGATTATCGCGATTTACTCAATCGTGATTGGGGGTCGGATACAGAAGATGCTGAGTGGAGTATGCCCGATCTCGAGTTGCTGTCCGAAGAAAATTCAGCCAGTTCGGGCAGTGATTTGGACTCCGTTGCCACAGATGAACTTTCAATTGACGGTAACGAAGGTTCCAATGAAGGACCTCCAGCAGACGACCGACCCGCTGGTGTCTTGAATATTTACGACTTGGAACTCAATCCAGAAGACCTAGGTTTTAATAAGTCGCAGATGAGCGCGTTCAAAATGGCACTGACCAAAAATGTTGCGGTCATACAAGGCCCACCAGGTACTGGGAAGACGTACGTTGGTCAGAAGATAGCGCGTGTTCTGCTACAAAGCAGCACCTTACGGCAGAACGAAAATGAACCGTCGCCAATTTTGATGGTGTCTTACACGAACCACGCCTTGGACGATTTCTTGAGTGGTCTTCCGAGAGAAGGTAAGGAAGTAAAAATTTTTGTAATCTGCGATCCTCTTTCTCCCCCCTAAAAAAGGCAGAAATGTAATATTTCAGCTGTTCTCGAATCTTTACGGCGGTAATCTAAGATTAATAGAGAAGTCTCGATTGAAGGTCGAGGTAATCTAGAATTGCATTGGCGGTTTCTTATAGTGCTAAACCAATATAATTAGAAGGTAATCCTAACTCGTCTTGACTCCGTCATCTACACCTTTAAATCTATTGCAATTGTTTTCATGAAGTTCTGATTGGTTCTTTGTGATCTTTGGCTTTTTGCCTTTTTGTAGTTCTGATTGGTTCTTTGTGATCTTTGCCTTTTTCATTGAATGTTGTTGATAATCTGATTTCTGCTTTGCAACACTCAAGAGGAGAGCGCTCCAAACAACGAGGAGTTTTTCTCTCCCTTCTACCAGCCCTTTGATTTCTTCAGTGACAGATCACTTTAACCTTAGCGCTTTTTGATCGAGAATTTTTTTTATCAGATTGTTTATCTTCTAAATAGCAGATTGCTTCGAGAAAAAGAAGTATATTTTTAACAAGGCGTTTGATGAACGTGCATTTATGATAATAATTCTAAGAATTTGATCTGTAATGTCTGCTCTCAACAGGTATCGTGCGTGTCGGTGGACGCAGCAGTGAAAAGTTGAAAGGCTGCACCCTGAGGGACCGGCGGGAGCAGGCGGCTACCAACAAGCTTACTCCTTTCGCGATATACAGTGCAAGAAAAAACGCTCAACGGGAGATCAAAGAACTAAACAAAGATGGATCCTTGGATCTCTGTGTTGCTGTCCTGAAGTACTCCAGAAGGAGGATTTTGGCCTTTCGCATACTGGGGAAGTTCATGTTAGCTCGTCATGTCAAGTGGTTCAAAGATTCGCAAGAAAACGAGGATTCCCTGTTGTGTGAATGGTTAGCCTTACATTACGATACGAAACGGGAGGATTCCAAGAGCAATGGACATGATATGGACAGGGAAAAAGAGTTTCATTTGCAGGAGTCAGCTCGGAATTTCTCGAACGAGGAGGATTACGAAGACTTTGAGGAGGACGAAGTGGTGAAGCCATCAGAGGTGACTATCGGAACAACTGAAGATACTACAGCACCGCTTCAACTTCGCAGAAAACTTCTAAGAGATAAAACCATGAGTGAACGCGAAGAGAGAAATAGTCAGTACGACCCGTTCGGATTTTCGCAATTTCAGCGATGGAATCTGTACAGGTCGTGGCTTCAGAAGGCAGAGAAATACTACATGAAGAAACTTCAGAGAAAACAGCCTGATTACGAAAGAGCATTGGCGCGTAAGTTTGAAGTGATGCTCGAGGAAGACTTTCATGTTCTTCAAAGTGCGAAGATCATTGGAATGACTACTACTTGTGCCGCCAGGTACCGCCGCACACTTCAGCGGATTCGTCCTAAAATTGTGCTGGTTGAAGAAGCCGCTGAAGTACTGGAGGCCCACATAATTACGTCACTGACCAAAGACTGTCAGCATTTGATTTTGATTGGTGATCACAAGCAACTCAGACCTAAACCGGAAGTTTATGACTTAGCTAAGAAGTACCGTCTGGATATGTCCCTTTTTGAGCGAATGGTGAAGGTAGGACTTCAGTGTGAGACCCTCAACGTACAGCATCGTATGAGACCTGAAATTGCCGCCTTAATGAAACACATCTATGACGATCTCGAGAATCACGAGTCGGTAGAAAAATATGAAGACATCAAAGGAATCAAGAAGAACATGTTCTTCATCAACCACCGTCATTTGGAGAATCCTTGTGAAGATTCCCACAGTCGCGTGAATGATCACGAGGTTAAGTTTGTGGTGGCCTTGTGTCGTTATCTGTTACAGCAAGGTTATGAAGCCCATCAAATTACCCTTTTGACAACATATACGGGACAAATGTTCGCCATCAGAGACTGCCTTCAAGAAAAAAAAATTGAAGAGCTCAACCAAGTGCGCCTGACAACAGTCGACAACTTTCAAGGTGAAGAAAACGACGTCATTCTTCTCTCACTCGTGCGGAGCAACAAAGATGACCAGGCTGGCTTCATCAAGACCGAAAACCGTGCATGTGTGGCGCTTTCTCGTGCTAGAAAGGGCCTCTACTGTATTGGAAACTTCACCCTTCTTTGCAAACACAGTGAAGTCTGGAGAAAGATTATTGAAGATTTGAAGGCGAGTGATAGCTTTGGCGCGTCGCTACCCCTTATTTGTCAAAGTCACAATGAAGAGATCACAGCAGAAACAGCCGAAGATTTCGAAGAGAAAGCTCCTAACGGGGGATGTCAGCGTCCTTGCGAAGTGCGCCTGGATTGCGGTCATGCTTGCAAACGATCTTGTCACCCATCTGATGTTGAGCATGTAAAGTATGTCTGTAAAGAGCAGTGCGCTAAGAAAATTGCCGGCTGTGACCACATGTGCGAAAAGCTTTGTTATGAGGAATGTGAAACGGACTGTGGAGCGTTTGTCGAGAGAACTCTTCCATTCTGCGGGCATAAGGCAACCGTGAGATGCGGCAGGGATTTGAACAAGGTCCAATGCAAAGAACAATGCGAAAAAATTCTACCCTGTTCCCACCGCTGTCAGAGCCGCTGTGGTCAACCTTGCACAAGAAAATGCCAAGAGCTTGTCAAGAGAACAGATTGGCCATGTGGACATGGAGAAAATATTGCCTGCTCAGCAACTCCGGTAGAATGCCCAGCCCGTTGTGGGGCCACTTTGGAATGCGGCCACTCATGCTCTGGGAACTGCGGGGAGTGTCGCATGGGTCGAGTTCACAAGCGGTGCAAGAAAAGGTGCAAGCGTCTCCTAGTTTGTTCTCATGAATGCCTGGCATCATGCACAAAATTCTGCCCACCATGTAGGATGTCATGCGAAAACCGTTGTAGGCATTCTGAGTGCAAACGCCCTTGTGGTGAGGCGTGCAAGTCTTGCACAGAAAAGTGCAACTGGGAATGCGTACATTACAGATGTAGCAAGTTGTGTGGTGAATTGTGCGATCGCCCAAGATGTGACAGGCCGTGCAAAAAGTTCCTCAAGTGCGGAAGTAAGAGTCGTCCCCATCGCTGCCGAGGCTTGTGTGGAGAAGATTGCATTTGTGCCGTGTGCGAGAACAACGATGGCGACCCAATCACCGAAACATTTTTAGGTAGAGAAGACGAAAAAGGTGCACGTTTCATTCAGCTTCCGGACTGTAAACACATCTTCGCAGTAAAAGATCTTGATTAGTAAGTAGACCCAGGCGCAACTAATCTAAACTAGAGTAGAGCCCCATTTCGTGGAATTGCGTGGTAATTAAGAGCCGCAACAAGAGCGGATCCTGGAATTCTATAGCCTAAAGAAGACGAGACAGTGTCTCAAGACAAGTGCATTTTTAATTACTTTATTGATTAGTACCGTGTGATCCTTTTGTTGCAAGAATTTTGGTGACAGACAAAAAGCGACAAAACCCACACGTCTGATAAGGGAGGGGGGCTGGTCTTGATCCTGGACCCTCCCCCTGGATCTGCCATTGCGCCATTAGGGCCAATACTGGCAGATCTTGGCCATGAGCTTTGGGTTTCTCAGTGTGTTACGTGTGTGGGGTAAGTTTAGACATGTTCGGTGGACAATTTATCTCGTGTGAATCATTTAGCAGTCTTTATTATCATTGTTTCATAGCTACATGGATAAGTCCCATCTAAGCAAAGAGAAATGTGACATGATTCAACTGAAAACTTGTCCTCGATGTAAGAAGAGTATCCGTAGGAGCTTGCGATATGGTAATATTATTAAACAGCAGTTGCTTGACATTGAAAAAGTCAAGGCCAAGGTCAACGGGAATCCGGTTGAGATCGAGGCTGCAATGAAAGACTTGGAAACAAGTGTGAGAGCTTTGAAGTCGACACTTGAGGCGGATGATGAAAAGAAAGACTTGAACACACTAATGAGACGTGTGACCAAATTGTCGAACATGTTTATGGCAGCTGTCACCAAAAACCAGGTGATGCTGATGAAGAGATTTGCCGAGATAAACCAGAAGCTGAAGCATAGACCATTTTTTAAGGCTCAGAGCCAAGTCAGCAACGAAAGTCGTGTGGAAGGTACGTACGCAAGTTTCTTTTTTTTTTTCCTTGTGTATCAATCAAATTACCGTCAATAGCGAATTCGATAAACGCCTCTGTTTGGGGAAGATGAAACCCTTTCTGGTTTATTGTGAAAGTTCCCTTACGGTTTTGGTTCACCCTCCATTGACATACTTACTGTTCTGCGCCTACGCGTGAGACACAGGTAGAGTTGAAGATCAACCACGCAAATCAAAAATTGGAGAATTTATTTGCATTCTATCCCATCAGATCGAACTTATATGTATATATATATAAATACATATATATATATATATATATATATATATATATATATATATATTTCAGTCAACTGAAATTACATAAATTATATGAAAAAAAGTTGCAATAGTGTACGTTTGTGAACGCGAGGGCAAAACGATAATACTTACAATTTGTATCTATCAGTCCTTTAGTTCCCGGTTAATTACAGTTCAAACTTCACTTCTTCAAACAATCGTAATTCTGATCTCTCCCTCTGCTCGTTACAATGTTTTTTCGCGTCCTTTTTATATAACGTTTACGCTATGGAGGCATATATTTTTCAGAAACTATGTAAATATTCTGCACGAAATGCCGATCACATCCTACGGTATTCACAAATATAATTTTTCAAGACAATGCGGATTAATTAACTTTAAAATGATTCCGTTAATGTATTCTCAAAGGGATAAGCCTAGTAGCCGTAACACAATTACACAAAACTATGTAAATAGTCTGTGTGAAATACAGATCACTGACATAGCCTCCCCCTCCCCCTCCCCCTGCTACTGCTATAAAATTTTCATTCGCCCCTAGCATGGTATGTGATAACTTTTTAGGCGCAGGTCTATTAATCGCCGCGGAGGGGGATGGGCTGCGGAGGATTTTGGTTGTGTAACAACAATTTACCAGATCTCCCCTAAGGCTCTGTTATGTCCTAATGACTTCCGCCCCCCCCCCCCCCCCCCCGTTGGCTGTTAATTGGCAATCAAGTTTCTGTAGTCCCTCCTCCCAGGTGATAGATAATGACTGGTCCTTAACTCCCATCAGCTAATACTCCCCTTATTGATATTTTACCTTATTCTCATCACTTCTATGCTTGATATTGTATTGATATTGTGAGGAGAAATTCCCTCTTGGTCACTCATGAGAGTTAAAGGGTTAAGGAGTTGTGATCTCGCGACGAATTTTTCTTAAACGTGAGCCTGCGAGTATCTTCCATAATAATTGTTCGCTTCCTTCAGTGTATCATTGGTTACTTTTGGTGTCATTTGGTAGGGTACTCCTTGCAAAAAGATTTGAAGTATTTGAAGGAGCGTGCTATGTCAGGAGAAGTCACGGAGCGAGAGCTGCAAGACATAAACCTGGAATGTACCAGGGTTAATCTACGATTTGAGCTGTGTTTGCTGAAACACGACATCGAAAGCATCAACCTGACTCCGGAGGAATCGCATGGTCAGATGATGAGAGATGTTCGCGATGAGCTGTCCAGCGGTAAACTAATTCAATCCGAGAGGTTGGACGAGCTGTTAGATATGCTGTCGGGAATCAGGTGCGTTACTTGACAGTGTTTTTTGTCTTTTAAGGCATTTTTAAAAGTTTCTATATGACTTATATGGCCTTGTGCACGTTTTTATTGGTAATTATTAGACAAGAATGCCCGTACGAGGGTAAGCGATGGCGTAAGTAGGGCCAGATAAAGCCTTGCGGCCGCGCAAGATGCGAGCTAAAAGAAGAATTGAGGGAAATAAAAGAGCGGCGGTCATATAATAAAATGCTTTTTGACTGAGTTAGGTCGGACCGGGTGAGAAAATATTTGACTCTTTGTCACGACGCGAGGATCACGCAACGCTCGGTCCGTAAATCATAAAATGCCCCAACGGGCCGTCTGGTCCTCTCACTCAGTCAATAGTTACATATCACGTGTCTTTTTTACGCGCTCGAGGTGGGGTAAAAAACATGTCTCCCTGCCACCACACCTCCCACTCTCAGGAAAAAACGGTTACTCCACTAAACAAACGGCTGAGATGGAAATAGCAAGAGTTGAATCTTTGCGTGTTACTGATCGCGAAAACGTTTTCTTAAATCTCTCTATTATTCTGGGTGTCTTCACTTTTGGTTACCTAATTTTTGAGCATCGAGGCCCAGAATTGCTATGCAAGTGATCTGTTTGGTCTTTCCGTTTGAAGGAGACACAAGACATTTGCGTCATTTTAGGAGTTTTATATTGACGACAATAACGACGACGACTAGGATAGTAAAGATAATACGTTTTGCACTACTTACATTTTAGAAAAGCATACCCATGTCTGTTACCGTTGACGCCAGAAGAAAAACAACAGATCGTGAGTGCCATGGGCCTCAAACAAGGTCATTGGTACAAATGTCCTCAGGGACATATCTATGCCATTACTGAGTGTGGCGGCGCAATGGAGAAAAGCACTTGTCCTGATTGCGGAGCTGTGATTGGTGGAGAAAATCACAGACTGGTAGAAGACAACCAAGTGGCGACTGAGATGGATGGTGCGAGACACCCTGCCTGGTCTGAACAGGCAAACATGGAAAATTGCATGATCGTGGATGAGGCGTAAAAAGGTTTAAAACTGAGTTTTAAAAGTAATCGGCAGCTTTCTGATTATACTTTAAGTAGACTCCTTGGACAGTTTATCTAGAGAGGCAGACCTAAACCAATTGTGATTTGTTCTCTTGCTTACCGCACACTTAGCGAAGGCTGAGCGCAATAAATTTTTACTTCGATTCGCATGCGATAGTTTCAGCTTATTAATTATTCGTTCAGTAGACAATTTGGGCGGTGTGCTTTGAGAGGCAAAGCTAAATTACCGTGAATTTTGTTCTTTTGCGTGCTGCGTGCTCAGCGAAACATAAGCGAAATGAATGTTTACGTCGATTTGCTTGCATAGCGTCAATTTAAAGCGCAAGGCTAATGAATTTGAACGAAGACTTGTTTATTTGGAGTCAAGTTTCATCAGAAATGTATCTTTTTCAGCAAACCCGTGATTAAGCTTTAAATTTTATTTCTGTGCATACGAAAGCTTGTCAGCAGGCTGTTAGTGGAAAACGCGCAGTCTGTTGTTACTTGGCGTCCATCCCCCGGGGGGGAGGGAGGTTTCTTTTTGGGGATTTGCCGCTGGATGGGTCGCATGTTCACAACTAGATTAAGTAGAATGGAATTTCATTCTCATCATAGTCGTGGTCGCAAGTTTTTGAGGGATTCTGGGGTAAGAAAATTTTGGTTAGTAAGAATTTAGAAATGGGAAAATTGGCGGTTGAAAAAGGGATTAAGGTGCTGTTTGTAAATGGCCACAGAGTAGAATATAATGGGGTTAGGGGCTCTGAAAGGTTTGCGGCATATAACCAGAAAAAATTGACCTAACTAATTCCCCTTACCCTTCGGGTGTCCAAAGCAGTCCTTTTGTATTGAAACAAGTAGGAAATACTTGCTCTGATCGCAAATAGCTTTCATTTGGAGTGTGATTAATTATCACATCTTAATTTGTACACAGCTTTCTTGGAGCCAGCTCAGTTCAAGCCTAATCTGTGAAACTCGAATAAACTGAGAGGGTAAAAGATCAATAAAAGCGTGCTGGGTGTTGACAAGAGAATATAAACTTTTTATATTTTCTTGGTGTAGGTCATGTCAAAATACCGTTGTCAGGAAAGATTGAATCTTTCGATAGGTTCTCGACACTAAAACATACATTTTTTCCCTGACGAGTTTTCTAGAGGTTTCTGCTTTTTATTCTCCTTATTTGCCCTCGAAGAAAAATTCCAAAAAAATTCTCCTCTGAATATTGGAAGAAAAACCGCCACAAAAATGTAGTGGCGTCAGTCACGTCCGCTTATCTTGCGTGACTCATACAATTAGTCCTCTTGGAATCAGTATATTTCGAGAAACAGTGCTAGCCGGTGATGAATAAGCTATATTTGCTTTCCCCGTTTTAACTCTTTTTGTTGATACGAGAAATGATTCTGATTACTTCTATGGAGATTTAGGAGAGAAAATTTTAATTTGATTAAGCATATTGCAAAAGAGGGCAGTCCTTTTGAAAAGAAAACTAATGCGTTAGACACTTGAGAAAGGGTCTCGCTAGATCCTTGCGTAGTCAATCGATCCTTTTGTTGTTGTTGTTGTAAACAAATGTTTTTTTCGACATATTTCCCTCAAGAAACTACTTACGAACAAACTACTTCCTTTCCACACATAATCCTCAGTTTATTGATTTTGACTGACTTCCGGATCATGTCAATGAAATTCGAGAAATTCGACCCTTTTTAGTGATCAACTCTGAATATTCAGCCAATCACGAGGAAGACACTTTTCTCAGAATTGTTGAAATGAAGCTTCGAGGACGGTTCTGCAAAATGTGAAGCACAGATGCTGTCCTTATTTTCCTTGTCTTCTCTGGAGAAAGTTCTTTTCAACGGCTTTGAGTGAAGTCTAGGTATGTAGAAGTTGATTTTATATTAAGTGGAGAATTGATTGCGGTACTGTGTTGAAAACAACTGATGCAGAACGGCCTTGAATTTCACTGGTAGCCATTTAAAACGTAATAATAATTTTAGACCGATGTAGGGAAGAATTGTTTTAGTTTTTGATTAATTCATCGTCGCGTAGGCTATAATGTTATTACAAAGAAATAGTGTTAGAAGAATGAGAACTTGAATAAGAGAACAGTTTTTTTGTATATATAATTTCTAAATAACTTATGTACGGCATGTTACACTGTCAGTCAGTTATATCACTGAAGTCCAAATTTAAACAGTTGTTTGTTGTTCTGAGAAAAAATGTTTTACTGCTATATGCTAATGAGTGCTTTCAATTAAAAATGAATTGTATTAAATCTTCAGGAGACAATTGGAAATTTGTTTGGTGGGTCAGTGGAAATTATTTTTAACAAAATTAAATTTATAATGCTTTGTTTATATGTAAATTTTTGGTGAACTTGTTTCTTAACTAACCAGCTTATTACAGCATGTGGTAATTTCATTCATTTTTTTCACAATTTTTCTTTTGTTGATTTCATACATCGCTAAGTTGCATATTTCTTAAAGAAGAAAAAAAAAATCCTGTTTTGAGTGAAGGTAAAATATTGGATTTTTACACGGGCATAATGGTAGAACTTTTCGCGTTTTAGTCTCATTTTTCAATGTTAGAATTGTCGTTTTATCAGTGACTATTACTGACCTGTATTTACAGTTGAATTTAGCACGAAATTTTCCATCACATCGATTATTTGTGCGTCTGCTGATCATTTTAAGAGAAAACTACTCCATCCCCACCCCTCTCCCTCTCCGTTGAGAACCAACGTTTAACTGTGCCTTAACTTTAAAGCTATCTTCAGGTAAAGGTAAAAAGTGATCTGATATTGCTTACGATTTGCTTCACTTTGGTCTGTGATTGGTCTAAAAAACGTGCTACTTCAACCGGTCACATCGCCCAGAATGCTATTGTCTTTCGCGACATGTACTTGCAGTGCCCATTTAATCAGCGGGCAGCATAATAATTTGCATATCGGTTGTGATTGGTCAGTAGGTAAAGCTTTGGGAATACATGAGTCTCTTTGCAGATTTCAGCTGCTGTCAATCAAACGGTTGGATGCGTAAAGTAAATCCCAAGGTGACATAAAGTGAACAATAGCAATAATTAACAATAGCCACGCTCTTAACAAAGCGTTTAGCAAATTCGTTTGCAGCGAATTCTTATATGGACTGACAGACTCCCGTTGGTCAAAATGTTATCGGAATTAGAAAAATTAGTATCATGAAAATAGAAAATAGAAAAAAGAAAAATTTAGAAAAAAAGTATCATGAAGAATCTACTTCGTTAAAATCGCTTCAATCGGTAGAGAAAAATATGAGCGATGCTTCCGACAACCGGCTTGTGAGTGCGACGATCGTCGAGATAGAACTAGAGTCTATCTTGCGACAATAATAGGAATGTGGTTTCCATATGATAGTAACGATTGCTGAATATTTCTGCAGCGATCTCAGCGATCATATCTTAAAAGCTTTTACAGTTTTTTTAAGCATTGTCTCGTTACCACCTCAATTTCAATACTAATTAGGCGGCGTGTGCGCGATTGTTTGCGGAGGCGGAGCTTAACATACCTTGATATTCTCGCGAGAAGTTTAAAATAGGTCACTTGTATTCTCGTGGGGGTCTCCAAAGGACAAATTTGGATAGAATGTTACGATGCTTAGCAAACGTTTTCGAAATTCGCGTTTTGCGACTACTTCCAAAGTTTGGAATCCCTTGAAAATTTCTATGACGCTTTCTAGAATGTCAAATAAAAATAACCATATGGTAAAAGAGAAATCTAGCAATTGAGTGAAGGTAAATTACGCCTGAAAGTGCGCTGAGATCGACTTCTCATACAAGCAGGATGCTAACATAGTCAATTTTCAAGGCAAATTTGCGACCTCTTCTGAAAGCGCAAGAACAAAGTGAGAATGATACACTATTCAATTGAACTTTCTTCTTTAAAAGCCATATGGTAAAAGTAGCATTTGAAAAGTAGTTTATCCGTAAACGAAGAGAACGTAAGCCTTCTTCGACATTTTCAGCCCTTTTCCTTTATTGTTTGACAATCATTTTCTAATTAGCTTTTAAATTTAGCGCCAGCGTCTCAATGAAAGTCCCGGATATGTCGCTGAATTCTGGGCGATGAGATGCTAGAGAAAAGCCATTTCTGCCTAGGCAATGTCTTGATATAACATTAAGCGCCCATTGGCTCTTTACGACTGGCGTCATCAGTTTCTATGCTTTGGGTCATTCCTTTGAGTCAATCATTGAGATTTGTTCGTGTCACCGCGTGTGGCCATTTACTCGTCACGCCCTGGACTTATGTATATCATGTGATAACTAGTCAAGAACTGTATTAGGGCTCATTTGGTTAAAGATTCTAACTGTATAAAACAGCCCATACAACAGATGTATTCCCACCAACCAGTTCACATAGTCTCATGTAAAAGATTCCTTAAAATGTCTCAATTATAACGTTACTTCATGGTCGCGTGACTTAAGAATCATTCCATACGTTCAACCAATCAGGAAGAGGATGCTTTTCTCGGAATCGCAGATGCTCGTCGCAAAATTTAACAGAATGCTCCGAGAGAAGGTGGCGTACTGTGATGTTTACGGCTTTTTCATCTTATTTTTTTCAATTTTCTTTACAAGCAATGAACCATGTGAGACTTATGTACGTACGAATTATTAATATTGTTGAATTTTTAATTAACTCTCGGACAAATGAAGCTTAACGCATTTAGCAAGCATGTGCTAATGTATGGAGTACAGTATTTGGTAATATGCTGATGCTTGTTATTGGAAAGAATTCTCACGACTCTAGTTTTAAAATCGAGCTGATCTTACCAGGAAAGTGCGTCAACTTGTCACAGAATAGGAATATGAGCGTTCTCAAAACAAATCTGAAACGGTAGGTTTTTATTCTGAATAGCTAATTTCGAAAGCGTACATAATATATCTGGTGGGTTAAATTTGTAATCTTTACTTTAATTCACTACTTTATCAACAAATCCTCGCTGCCACAAGACAGCAGCACTTCAAAAACTGAAAACTCGATGAATAGTTTGCTTAGTTGATAATACTGATGCCGTCCTCGCAACTTGTGGCATTCTGATAGTTACTAGCTTGCTCTCTACTGATGTTCGTGTTTCAACGCTCATGACAGCAAAAGAAAAGCGGTTTGCGCTTTTTTTCATTACTAAGGCTCAGATGTGTCATATATTTAATACTGTTGATGACAAAACAAAGTCTTCAGCGAAAAGCCAGCCATGATAAATATTAACAGATCATCCGCTAGACTGTGAAGTCTAAACTCCTTAAGAAGGCATTATAATTACGTGACCATTTGAAGTTCTTATATTTTCCATAACTTGAGTCCTTAGACGCGATTTTTATTCTTAACAATGTTTTGAGACAATCAGCTTGTCAAGAGTAGTTTTGAGCAAAAACGTTTCCACTGAAGTCTGGAAAGATCTTGCAGTCTTCTTCTTCTCACAAGAATTTGGTTTAAGCGTACTTGCTTCTCAACAAATTTTCTTATCATGAAAGCACAAGCACTGCTATGCTGTCCCTGACCAACGTTAGCTAATCAGTAAACAATTTTTCAGTTATTTCATTCTTTACTACAGCTTGAACAAGCGCCAAACATGATTACGAATTTGCTAGCTAACAGACCGAAGGACATTCGCTGCTTGGGTTAAAATGCTAATGACATCACGGCAAAACTGACTAATCAGCTTTAGGTACCAGACCATCTCGACTGACAAGTGAGACCTCAGGTGACTCGGAGGATGACTTCCACTCAATCGCTCTGACGAAGGGCTAACGCTCGAAACGTCAGCTTTTTTACCCTCTACGGTGGCTAATTTACGTTTTTGTTAACACTAAATTACCTGCTATACTCTCCCACCGACGCAGCATCACAGTTTCTTTAGAAACTTACCCCTTTATTCCGCTCAGGTTGTCTGTCACCTAAGTCATTGTCAAGTGTACTCTCACAAGGACTGTTAGACCAACGATCAATGACTAACGCATATGATAACTAGTCAAGAACTAATTATTGCCGGGATAATTCTTTTGCTTTTTCTTTTCCCATTTTTTTAAGTATTTAGGTTAAGTCTTCCATGCCTCTGGTAAAGTAACTTCCAAATTCAGAGAAAATGAAGAGAATCGTAACAGTGATAGGAAATAAAAGATCCTTCAGCGAAGAGGGTCATGATTCATTGAGATCAAAGAGACTGCGCATGTCTGTTGAAGGACAAGGATTCATCGAAAGAAATGAGGGTGGAACATGGCAGTCACGTGGGCTTTCCCCGGAGAGAAGACGAGAAATTGATAGAAATGGAAGAGAAAGTCATGGGGAGGCTGGACTTCAACAAAAAAAAGATCCTGAGCCTCTCAATTACATGGCATTGGATAAAATCTGCAATTCAAACTCTCCTGATGAAGGCATATTGGATCTCTTCAACAATTCTAAACGATTTGAGGCTCTGCTAAAGACAGAAACAATACGACCCGATCTGATGAAGCTTGTTATTCGAGCCATACACGTGTGCTGCTCACCAAATGATAAGAAAGAGATTGCTAACAAAATGCTACGTATGGTAATTAAAACAAATTTCCTGCAATTGCATCTTACCAAGTTTATCAGCCAAATGTCCGACGTCTCAGAGCTTGGTGACAATCGCCAGCTTGATAAACTGGTCTTGCTGTTAGCAGAGGTTTTCCTGGAGTTGTTGCAGAGATTTGAACAGAACATTATTCACCTCGTTCCCAGTGCCCAATTGAATGAGACGGTGGGAGATCTGAAGAGTAAGGGTCTCCTTGAAGACGCAGAGACGTTGGAGAAGAAGCTTCAACAGGTCAAGGAGTACAAAGATGAAATAAATCGCCGGAAAACAACTCACCCAGACGAGTCTCAGCTAACTCCACCCGAGGATTTTCGCAATATGAGCGTGATCCCAGGAGTAGCTGATTTAGAACCCCATAACAAGCCGTTTCTTCGTAAAAACGTTGTTGATGGAAGGTACTTAAACCAGGAGCACTATTTAGACGTGCAATTTCGACTTTTAAGAGAAGACTTCATCTTACCTCTTCGCAATGGAATAAAACAGCTTAAACGGGACCGCAGTCCCACGGCAGCAAATGACCCAAGCCACGACAAACGTACGCGAGACGTTCCTGTGTACCGCGACGTCACAATCTTATACCCCGTATGTAGTGGAAAGGGAATGGTTTACAGAATCCGGTTCGACTCGTTTCACCCGGATGTACGTCGCGTGAAATGGGAGAAGAAGAGCAAGCTTTTTAAGTTTGGCTCCCTCCTTTGCCTTTCAGCCGATGGATTTCGCAATCTTTTATTTGCGACCGTGGAGAATCGAGATTCACGCGACCTTTGTGTTGGCGAGCTTGAAGTGCGATTTGAAAAAGCTAATCTTGAAATTCTGAATCAATTCATCGAAGATAAAAAGAAATTTGATATGGTAGAATCCCCTGCGTTCTTCGAAGCCTACAGACACGTTTTAGAAGGCTTGCAAGGAATTAAGGACGGTGAACTTCCGTTTGCAGAGCATATCGTTCAATGCAACCAAGATGTGAAGCCACCTGCTTATGAAAACAAAACCAGTGGTTTTTTCGACATGAGTGGAATAATAGAAAAGGGAGTGGACTTGACAATATCCCAAGCAAGTAACACCATGGAAAGCATGGAAACTGAGTCAGTTTCCTGGGAAGACAATGTCATCTCCGATTATCGTGAATTAGTAAATCGTGATTGGGAGTCGAATACCGAAGATGCCGAGTGGAGTACGCCTGATCTTGAGTTGCTGTCCGAAGAAAATTCAGCTAGTTCGGGCCGCGATTTCGACTACGTTACCCCAGATGAGCTTTTAATTGATGATAACGAAGGTTCCAGTGAAGGAACTCCAGCAGACGACCGACCTGCTGGTGTCTTGAATATCTACGACTTGGAACTTAATCCAGAAGACCTGGGCTTTAATAGGTCGCAAATGAGCGCGTTCAAAATGGCACTGACCAAAAATTTTGCGGTCATACAAGGCCCACCAGGTACTGGGAAGACGTACGTTGGTCAGAAGATAGCGCGTGTTTTGCTACAAAGCAGCACCTTGCGGCAGAACGAAAATGAACCGTCGCCAATTTTGATGGTGTCTTACACGAATCACGCCTTGGACGATTTCTTGAGTGGTCTTCCGAGAGAAGGTAAGGAAGTAAACATTTTTGTAATCTGCGATCCTCTTCTTCTCTGAAAAAATGCCGAAATATAATATATCAACTCTTCTCGAATCTTTACGGCGGTAATTTAAAATTTAATAGAGAAGTCTCGATTGAAGGTCGAAAGTAATCTAGAATTGCATTGACTCTGTCTTAAAGCACAAAACCAATATAATCAGAAACCAATCCTAACTCATCATGACTCGGTCGTTTGCACCTTTAGATCTGTTGCAATTGTTTTCTTGAAGTTCCCATTGGTTCTTTGTGATCTTTACCTTTTTGATTAAATGTTGTTGATAATCTGATTTTTGTTTTGCAACACTCGAGGGGAGAGCGCCCCAATCAACAAGGAGTTTCTCTCTCCCCCCCTACCAGCCCTTTGATTTCTTTCAGAACTGATCACTTTACCCTCGCGCATTTTGATCGAGTGTTTTTTTGATAGGACTGTTGTTCTTCTAAATAGGAGATTGTTGCGAGAAAAATATATGTATTTTTACCTAGGCGTTTGATGAACGTGCATTAATGATGATAATTCTAAGACCTTGATCTGGAATGTCTGCTCCCAACAGGTATCGTGCGTGTTGGTGGACGCAGCAGTAAAACGTTGAAAGACTGCACCCTGAGGGACCGGCGCGAGCAAGCGGCTTCCAACAAGCTTACTCCATTAGAAATATACAGGGCAAGAAAAAACGCTCAATGGGAGATCAAAGAGCTAAACAAAGATGGATCCCTGGATCTCTGTGTTGCTGTCCTGAAGTACTCCAGAAGGAAGATTCTGGCCTTTCGCATACTGGAGAAGTTCATGTCACCTCGTCATGCCAAGTGGTTTACAGAGTCGCAAGAAAACAAGGATTCACTGTTGTGTAAATGGTTAGACTTGCAGTACGAAATCAAGCGGAAGGGTTCCAAGAGCAATGGACATGATATGGACAGGTACAAAGATTTTCATCTGCGGGAGTCAGCTCGGAATTTCTCGAACGAAGAGGATTACGAAGACATCGAGGAAGACGAAGAGGTGAAGCCATCAGAGGCGACTATCAGCACAACTGAAGACACTACTGCACCGCTTCAACTTCGCAGAAAACTTCTAAGGGAAGAAGCCATGAGTGAACGCGAAGAGAGAAATAGTCAGTACGACCTCTTAGGATTTTTGCGATTTCAACGATGGAACCTGTACAGGTCGTGGCTTCAAAAAGCAGAGAAATACTACATGGAGAAACTTCAGAGCAAACAGCCAGATTACGAAAGAGCATTGGCGCGTAAGTTTGAAGTGATGCTCGAGGAAGACTTTCATATTCTTCAAAATGCGAAGATCATTGGAATGACTACTACTTGTGCCGCCAAATACCGCCGCACACTTCAGCGGATTCGTCCTAAAATTGTAATTGTTGAGGAAGCCGCTGAAGTACTGGAGGCCCACACAATTACGTCACTGACCAAGGACTGTCAGCATTTGATTTTGATTGGTGATCACAAGCAACTCAGACCTAAGCCGGAAGTTTACGAATCAGCCAAGAAGTACCATCTGGATGTGTCCCTGTTTGAGCGAATGGTGAATGTGGGTCTTCAGTGTGAAACCCTCAACATACAGCATCGTATGAGACCTGAAATTGCCGCCTTGATGAAACATATCTATGACGATCTCGAGAATCACGAGTCGGTAGAGAAATATGAAGACATCAAAGGAATCAAGAAGAACATGTTCTTCATCAATCACAGTCATTTGGAGAATCCTTGTGAAGATTCCCACAGTCACGTGAATGACTACGAGGTTAAGTTTGTGGTGGCCTTGTGTCGTTATCTGTTACAGCAAGGTTATGAAGCCCATCAAATTACCCTTTTGACAACATATACGGGACAAATGTTTGCCATCAGAGACTGCATTCAAGAAAAAGGAATTGAAGAGCTCAACCAAGTGCGCCTGACAACAGTCGACAACTTTCAAGGTGAAGAAAACGACGTCATTCTTCTCTCGCTCGTGCGGAGCAACAAAGATGACCAGGCTGGCTTCATCAAGATGGAAAACCGTGCATGCGTGGCGCTCTCTCGTGCTAGAAAAGGCTTTTACTGTATTGCAAACTTCACCCTTCTCTGCAAACACAGTGAAGTCTGGAGCAAGATTATTGAGGATTTGAAAGCGAGTGATAGCTTTGGCGCGTCCTTACCCCTTATCTGTCAAAGCCACAATGAAGAGATCACAGCAGAAACAGCCGAAGATTTCGAAGAGAAATCTCCTAACGGGGGATGTCAGCGTCCTTGCGAAGTGCGCCTGGATTGCGGTCATGCCTGCAAACGATCATGTCACCCATATGATGTCGATCACTTGGAGTATCAGTGTGGAGAGCTGTGCGTCAAGAAAATCGTTGGCTGTGACCACACGTGTTCAAAGTTTTGCTGGCAGAAATGTGACACATTCTGTCAAAATGTGGTTGAGAAGACTCTGCCTTCCTGTGGGCATAAGACAACAGTGAGATGTGGCAAGGATTTGAACAAGGTCCAGTGCAAAGAACAATGCGAAAAAATTCTACCCTGTTCCCACCGCTGTCAGAGCCACTGTGGTCAACCTTGCACAAGAAACTGCCAAGAGCTCGTCAAGAGAACAGATTGGCCATGTGGACATGAAGTCAGTATTGCTTGCTCGGCAACACCGGCAGATTGCACAACCCTTTGTCAGGACGTTTTGGAATGCGGCCACCAGTGCCCTGGAACCTGTGGCCAGTGTCGCATGGGTCGAGTTCACGTGCGTTGCAAGAACAGGTACAAGCAAGTACTGGTTTGTTCTCATGAGTACACGTCATCATGCACAAAATCCTGCCCGCCATGTACGTTGCCGTGCGAAAACCGATGCAGCCATTCGGCTTGCAAAATGCGCCTTTGTGGGGAGGCGTGCAGTTATTGCACCCATAAGTGCGATTGGAATTGTCCCCATTTTAGATGTAACAAGTTATGTGGTGAATTGTGCGATCGCCCAAGATGTAATCAGCCCTGCAAAAAGTTCCTCAAGTGCGGAGGTGGGACTCATCGCTGCCGAGGCTTGTGCGGAGAGAAGTGCATTTGTGCCGTGTGTGACAAAAACAATGGCCGCTCAATCACCGAAATATTTTTCGGTGGAGAAGACGAAAAAGGTGCACGTTTCATTCAGCTTCCGGACTGCGAACATATCTTCGCAGTAGAAGATCTTGATCGGTAAGTATGGTCTACTATATTTGATTTTCTTTCACCCAACGCAGTAATTATTTGTAGACCTAACGAAGCTCAACGAAAGTAGAGCTTTATTTCGTGGAATTATGTGGTAATTAAGAGCCGCTACAAGGGCGGATTCTAAAATTCTGTAGCCTAAATATGATGAGAAGTTTTCTCAAGACAAGAGCATTTTGAATTAATTTATTGATTAGTAACGTGTGTTGCTAGAATTTTGGTGACCCACTAAAAGTGACAAAACCCACAGGTCTGATAAGGGAGGGAGGGGGCTGGTCCTGACCCCTGGACCCTCTTCCTGGATCTGCCATTGCGCCATTAGAACCAATACTGTCAGATCTTGGCCATGGGCTTTGGGAGTCTCAGTGTGTGGGGTTAGCTTAGACATGTTTTGTGGACAATTTTATCTCGTGTGAATTATGCAATGCCCTTAACAGTCTTCATTATCGTTATTTCATAGCTACATGGATACGTCCCATCTCGACGAAGAGAGCTGTGATGTGATTCAACTGAAAACCTGTCCTCTATGTAAGAGGGGGATCCGTAAGAGCCTGCGATACGGTAATATTATTAAACAGCAGTTGCTTGACATTGAAGAAGTCAAGGCCAAGGTCAACGGGAAACCAGTTGAGATTGAGGTTGCAAAGAAAGACTTGGAAACAAGTTTGAGAGCTTTGAAGCCGACACTTGAGTCGGAAGATGAAGAGAGAGACTGGGACATACTAATGAAACGTGTGACCAAATTGTCGAACATGTTTATGGCCACTGTCACCAAAAACCAGGTGATGCTGATGAAGAGATTTGCCGAGATAAACCGGAAGCTGAAGCATGGACTATTTATGAAGACCCAGAGCCAAATGAACGACGAAAGTCGTGTGGAAGGTACGTGCGCAAGTTTTTTTTTCTCATTTTCAGCGTGTGAATGAAATTACCGACAGTAGAGACTAAGATAAGCGCCTCTGTTTGGGGAAAATGGAATCCTCTGTGGTTTATTGTGAAAGTTCCCTTAACATCTTGGCTAACCCTCCACTGACATACTGACATTCCCCCCCCCTCCCCCCGCCACTGCTATAACATTTTCTTTCGCCCCTAGCATGGTATGTGATAAATTTTTATGAGGCACAGGTCTCATTTATCGCCTCGGAGGATGGGTGGCGGAGGATTTTGGTTCTGTCACAATAGAATTTACCTGATCCCCCCCTAAAAAGTAAAATAAAGGCTTTATACAGGCCCAAGTGGCCCATGGGGCCGGCGCTTAACTCCGGTTTCCTTTAACATGAAGCGGCTAGGAGTATTGCAACTCCTCCGTGGATGGGATGCCAGTCCATCGCAGGGTTACTCCCAGCACATTTGCTGGTACCCATTTGTACACCTGGGTGAAGAGAAGCACTGTGAGAGTAAAGTGTCTTGCCTAAGAACACAACACAAAAACCCCGGCCAGGGCTCGAACCCGGACCACTCGATCCGGAGTCGAGCGCACTAACCATGAGGCCACCGCGCCTCCACTAAGGCTCTGTAATATTCTTATAATTTGCACCCTCCTCATTGGCTGTTAATTAGCAATCAATTTTTCCGTGGTCCCCCCCTCCCCAGGTTATAGATAATGACTGATCGTTTAAACCTTTAACTCCCAAGATCTCATTAGTAATTCTCCTAACTGTCTGACATACAATTCTTATGGTGTCAACTTGGAGTATTTCGTATTTGATCAACTAGTAATCCCCTAAGTGATATTTTTCTTTATTCTCATCACTTCTATGCTTGGTATTGTGTTGATATTGTGAGGAGAAATTCTGTCTTGGTCACTCATGGAGGGTAAAAAGTTAAGGAGTTGCGATCTATCGATGATTTTTTTCTTTTAAACGTGAGCCTGCGAGTATTTCCCATAATAATCGTTCGCTTCCTTCAGGGTATCATTGCTTACTTTGGTGTCATTTGGTAGAGTTCTCTTTGCAAGAGGATCTGAAGTATTTGCAGAAACGTGCAAAGTCAGGGGAAGTCACGGAGCGAGAGCTGCAAGACATAAACCTGGAATGTACCAGGGTTAATCTGCGATTGGAGCTGTGTCTGCTGAAACACGACATCGCAAGCGGCAACTTGACTCCGGAGGAATCGCATGGCCAGATGATGAGAGATGTTCGCGATGAGTTATCCAGCGGTAAACTAATTCAAACTGAGAGATTAGACGAGCTGTTAGATATGCTGTCGGGAATCAGGTGTGTTACTTGACAGTGTCTTTTGTCTACGTCTACGGCCGCGCAAGATGCGAGCTAAAGTAAGAAAGGAGGAGAATTAAAGAGCGGCGGTCATATAATAAAATACTTATTGACCTATTGACGCTGCACTCGGTCTGTAAATTATGACATGCCCCTTCAAGCCGTATGGTCCTCTCACCTAGTCAATAATTATATATCACGTGCCGTTTGATCCGTGCACGTTCGAGTTGGGGGGAAAAACCATGATGAGCTGTCTCCTTGCCCACCATGCCTCACACTCTCAAGAAAAAAACTTTTATACCACTAAACAAACGGCCGAGATGCAAATAGCAAGATTTGAATCACTGCCTGTTACTATTTGCGATAACGTTTTCTTAAATCTCTCCATTATTCTCGGTGTCTTCACTTTTGATTACTTAATTTGTGAGCATCCAGGCTCAGAATTGCTACGCAAGTGATCTGTTCGGTCTTTCCGTTTTGAAGGAGACGCAAGAATTTTCTGTCATTTTAGGATTTTTATATTGAAGATAATAACGACGATGACGACTTTGATAGTAAAGGTAATACATTTTGTACTACTTACATTTTAGAAAAGCGTACCCATGTCTGTTACCGTTGACACCAGAAGAAAAACAACAGATCGTGACGGCCATGGGCCTCAAAAAAGGTCATTGGTACAAATGTCCCCAGGGACATATCTATGCCATTACTGAGTGTGGCGGCGCTATGGAGAAAAGCACGTGTCCTGATTGCGGAGCTGTGATTGGTGGAGAAAATCACCGACTAGTAGAAGACAACCAAGTGGCGACTGAGATGGATGGTGCGAGACACCCTGCCTGGTCCGAACAGGCGAACATGGAAAATTACATGATTATGGATGAGGCGTAAAAAAGGTTTAAAACTGAGTTTTTAACGTAATCAGAACCTCACTGACTATACTTTCAGTAGACTCCTTGGACAGTGTAGCGTGAGCGGCAGAGCTAAACCAATTAGGATTTTTTTCTCTCGCGTACCGCGTGCTTAGCAAAGGCTGAGCGGAATAGAGTTTTACTTCGATTTGCATGCAATAGTTTCAGCTTGTTAATTGTACGTTCAGTAGAAAATTTAGGTGGTGTGCCCTGAGAGGCAAAGTTTAACTATCGTGATTTGTTCTTTCGCGTATCGCTGGCTTAGCGAAGGATAAGCGGAATTAATGTTTACGCCGATTTGATTGCATAGCGTCAACTTAAGGAGCGATGCTAATGAATTTGAACTAAGACTTGTTTATTTGGAGTCAAGTTTCATTAGAAATGTATCTTTTTCAGGAAACCTGTGATTAAGCTTTATTTTTTTTACTGTGCATACGAAAGCATGGCAGCAAGCTGTTGGTCAACGGAAACGTACAACAAGCAACACTGGGGAATAACCGCTAAGACGCGCAGTGCGTTGTTACTTGGCGTCCAATCCTCCCGAAGGGGGGGGAGGTTACTTCCTAGTAATTTCGTTTTGGGGATTTGCCACTGGATGGGTCGCATGTTTACTGCTGGGTTGAGGATAAAAAAAGTTTCATTTTTATCAGAGTCGGGGTCGTACGTTTTTGCGGGATTTTGGGGTGAGAAAACTTTGGTTAGTAGGAAATTAGTAATGGAAAAATTTGCGATTGAAAAATGGATTAATATGGTGTCAATAATTGGCCACAAAGTTGGGGCAGGAGCACATAACTTGGACTCCTGAATGGGGTTAGGGGCTCTGAGAGGTCTGCGGCATATAACCAGCAAAAATGGACCTGAGTAATCCTCCGGGCGTCCAAAGCAGTACTTTTGCATTGAAACAAATTGGGAATACTTTTTCTGATCGCAAATAGCTTTCATGTAGAGGGTGACCGATTATTACATCTTAATTTGTACACTGCTTTCTTGGAGCTAGCTCAGTTTAAACCTAATCGAAACTCGAATAAACTAAGAGGGTAAAAGATCAAAATCAGTGTGGTGGGTGTAGACAAGAGAATATTCCCTTGGTGTAAATAATGTCAAAATACCGTTATCAGGAAAGATTGAATCATTTGATTCGTCTCCTCTACTAACTATGATTTGATTGGTTCTTGACACTAAAACATTAATTTTTTTGTTTTTCCCTGACGAGTTTTCTCGAGATTTCTGCTTTCCATTCCCCTTATTTACCCTTAAAGAAAAATTCCAAGAAAATCCCCTCTGAATATGGGATGAAAACCGCCACAAAAATGTAGTGGCGTTTGTCACGTTGGCTTATCTTGCGTGACTTATTTAATCAGTCCTCTCGGAATCCGTCAGTATATTTCGAAAAACAGTGTTAGTCGGTGATGAATAAATTGTATTTGCTTTCCCCGTTTTAGCTCTCTTTGTTGATATAAGAAAGGATCCTAATTACTTCTATAGAGATCCAGACCCTTTAACTCCGATGAGTGACCAAGACAGAAATTCTCCTTACTAAATCAACACAATATCAAAGAGGCAAGGGATGAGAATAAAGAAAAATATCAGTTATGGGATTATTTGTTGATTCGGTACCAAATTCTCAGAACTAACATCACAAGAACTGTATGGCAGACAGTAAGGAGAATTACTAATGAGATCTTGGTAGTTAAAGGGTTGATCCTATTAAAAAATGGGGTCATCCTTTTGAAAAAAACTGTTACGTTACACACTTAAGAAACGGTCTCTTAAGATCCTTTCGCTATAAATCGATCGATCATTTTTCTGTTGTTGTTTTTTTGACGCATTTCCCTCCAGAAACTACTTACCAACAAATCACTTCCTTTCTAAGCGTAATCCTTAGTTAATTGGTTTTGACTGACTCACGGATCACGTCACTGAAATTCGATTCGTTTTTGTGATCAACTCTGAACATTCAACCAATCACAAGGAAGATGCTTTTGCGAAATGTGAACCACAGATGCTGTCCTTATTTTCCATGTCTTTAGCAGAGAAAGATCTTTTCAACGACTCCAAGTGAAGCGAAGGTATGTGGAAATTGTGTATATATTATGAGGATAATTGATGACCGTACCGTGTTGAAAACAACTGATTCAGAACGGCCTTGAGTTTCATTAGTAGCCATTTAAAACGTAAGTATAGTTTTTGACCGATGTAAGGGAGAATTGTTTCGGTTTTGGTTTACTTTATCGTCACGTAGGCTATAATTTTATTACAAAGAATGAATTTAGAAGAATGAGAGCTTGAATGATGTAGCATTTTTTTCGTATATACAATTTCTGAATAACTTGGTACGGTTCTAGAGAAAAATGTTTTGCTTCTATATGCTAATGAGTGCCTTAAATTAGAAATGAATTGTAATATATCTTCAAGAGACAATGGGAAATTTACGTAGAGGGTCTGTGGAAATTCTTTTGAACAAAATCAAATTTATAATGCTTTGTTAATATGCAAATTTTTGGTGATCTCGTTTCTTAACAAAGTTTTTACTGTTCATGGTAAACTTATTAATTTTTTGCTCGAATTTTGTTGCGTCAGTTCGCAAAGTCTAGTGCAATAGATTCGCGAAACTTTCGCAGTTGTATAACATTACTTCTTGGTCGCGTGATTGAATCTCGCTTTTCTTACGTGACACAAGAGTCATTCCATGCGTTCGACCAATCAGGAAGAGGATGCTTTTCCCGGAATCGCTGATACGCTTCGCAGTGTTTCGCAGAATAATCTACTTCGAAAGATGGTAGCGCTCAAGTGACGTTTACATCTTTTCCGCCTCTTTTCCCCTGTTTTCGTGATAAGTGGTACACCAAATCTATTTCGAGAGAGTCTTGGGTATGTATTGATCATAAATATTGCTGAATATTTCAGAAAGTAGTACTAACTCTTAAACAATTGAAACTTAAGGCCTTCAGGATTCCCTGTAGCTCGATTAAATGCAAATATATGGACTTTTGTACTTGGCAATACGCTGATTCTTGTTATTGGAAAGAATTTCCACAACTTTAGTATAGAAATCGATCTGTTACTAAAAGAGAAGTACGTCGACTTCCCAAATGATCTGAGCGTTCTCAAGAAAACTTTCAAACGACATATTTTCATCCTGAATAATTAGATCGAAAAGTGTGTGGAATTCCAAAGTTACCTAGTAGGTTAAAAATGTAGTACTTACCTTTCTTGAAAGATTCTCGATGCTACAGAAAACAGCACTTCTGAACTTAGAGACTTCAGAATATTTCTTTGAGATGAAGACACACTCATTAAAAACGGTATTATATTTAATGTTCGGCTCTGTAGCGAGTGAATTTCTGGTATCTTCTGCGGTTTCTTTTCGCATGTTCATTTTTAGACCAAACAGAATCTTGCTATGGACACGACCATCTTAAAGCTATAAGTTTCCAGGGTTGTTCATCGAATCGGTAAATTCAAGTTGTTTAAGAATGATATGAATCAAGATCTAAAGCACTAGAGTGCATTAACTAGATTATGATAACTGACAACATGTAAATTTGCAATGTCTGTAGCATGCAATAGAAATAGACAAATTGGTAGATACTGCCTCCTTGTCGAGAAAGGTAGTGACCTAAAGTTCAGGCGTCCTATTCAACCGGCCATGTATGATTTGGAAATAGAGGCAGCGGAAGGGGGGGGGGCCCCGAAAGGCGAAATATTTTCCCCATCCCCACCCCTCTCCTTGTTTTTGATCGTCGCTCACCCCATTGGTAAAAATTTCTTTCTCTCCCCAGCTTACCATTGCTATTAACATCAAAGATGGCGGCCATAATTATCGCTGAAAAAATATTGAGTACTCGCTCGCCAAAATTACGCCTGCTTTGTAGGCTAGGAGGATAAGCAAACAAGACGCTCAGTAGGGTTCCCTTGGGATCAATTTTAGTGCCTTCAACGGATAGAGTAATTTTTACATTAGAAAACTTTTAAATAGATCTATCCAAGGAATACCAAGCCGTTGGGTAAAAAACATGAGCAGCTCATCATCCATAGCTTGTTAAAATACAGTTTTCTGTAGAAACGATTTTACTAACTCCTGGAGAGATCTCTAAACTACCTTAATCCTACAAAACTAAGTTCAGGTATACGAGTTTTTAGTCTTATTTTGTTACCCTCAAAAACACAAGCATTGATGCAAATGCTGCTGATCATCGTTAGATGATCAGTAACACTTCTCAAGGTTTATCTATTAGTTACTTTAATTTTGAAAGCTTCAAACACGACTACAAACTTACTAAATTTCTGGCCAACCGACCGACTGACTTTCAAGCGCAAAATTGACCAATCAAATGAACGAACCAGACTCCTTACACTCGACTGAAAGGTAGCTCTTCACTTGACTCTGATAGTGACTTCCGCTGAGGTTGTCGAAACAATAGTAACTGTAAGCAACAACAGTCCTTTTCAGGACTTCTCTAATCAGGAAAATCAAACTACAAGATCGACTACTTACTATCTTACCACCTCTTGTCACGAGAATTGTTGGTAACTCTTTCTTTCTTTCCCTTTTTTTCGAAAGAAGAAAAGAAGTCCTCAGTGATCTTAAGTATGTCAAACACTCGATGGCGCTGCTCCCCTAACTTCAAAATAGAACAAAAATGAAGAGAGCTGTTACAAGAGAAAGAAATCCGCGCGTCTCTTTCAGTGGACAAGGATTAATGGAAAGAAATGGCAGTAGAACACGTCATTCACATGAGTTTTCCCGGGAAAGAAGACCCGCATTTGATAGAAATGGGGCAGGAACACATGTACAACGAGGAAGAGATTCTAATCCTCTCAATTATAAGGCCTTAGAAAAAGTATGTGATTCAAACTCTCCTGACGAGGGAATTTTGGATCTTTTCAACAAATCAAAACGATTTGAAGCTCTACTGGAGGCAGAAGAAATACGACCCGATCTGATGAAGCTTGTTATTCGAGCTATTCACATGTGCTGCTCACCGAATGATAAAAAGGAGATTGCTAATAAACTTCTGCGCATGGTAATTAAAACAAATTTTTTACAGTTGCATCTAACCAAGTTTATCAGCCAGATGTCCGATGTCTCGGCGTTTAGTGACAATTACCAGCTTGATAGACTGGTCTTGCTGTTAGCAGAGGTTTTCCTGGAGTTGCTGCAGAGATTTGAACAAGACGTAATTCACTTCATTCCCAGTGCCCAACTGAATGAGACGGTGGGTAATCTGACGAGTAAGGGTCTCCTTGAAGACGCAGAGACGTTGGAGAAGAAACTTCATCAAGTCAAGGAGTACAAAGATGACATAAATCGCCGGAAAACAGTTCGCCAGAATCAATCTCATCGAACTCCACCCGAGGATTTTCGCAAAATGAGCGTGGTTCCCCAAGCCGCAGATTTAAGACCTTACAGCAAGCCTTTCCTTCGTGAAAACGTTGCAGATGGAAAGTACTTAGACCAGGATCATTATTTAGACGTGCAATTTCGACTTTTAAGAGAAGACTTCATCTTGCCTTTGCGCAATGGGATAGAACAACTTCAGAAGTCCTACAATCCGGGAGCAGGGAATGTAAACCACAACAAACGGGCGCGAAGCGTTCGCGTGTACCATGACGTCACATTAATGTATCCCGTATGCAGCGGAAAGGGTATGGTTTACAGAATCCGGTTCAACTCGTCTCACCCGGATGTAGTTCGCGTGAGATGGGAGAAGAGCAAGCTTCTTAAACTGGGCTCTCTCCTTTGTCTTTCATCAGATGAATTTCGCACTCTTTTATTTGCGATCGTGGAGAATCGAGATTCACGTGACCTCTGTGTTGGCGAGCTTGAAGTGCGATTTGAAGACGTCCAGTTCGAAAACCTGAATCGGTTTATTGAGGAAAAAAAGAAGTTTGATATGGTAGAATCCCCAGCGTTCTTTCAAGCCTACAGACATGTTTTGGAAGGTTTGCAAGAAATTGAGCCGGGTGGACTTCCATTTGAAGAACACATTGTACAATGCAATCAAGATGTGGAGCCACCTGCGTATGAAATTAAGACCGGTGGTTTGTTCGACATGAGTGGAATGACAGGAGAAGGAGTGGACTCAACGGCTTCTCAACCAAGTGCCGGTGATGACAGTTATGAAGCTTCCGAAAATGGCAGCCAAGTAACCAACCGACCCGCTCGTGTCGAGAATATTTACGACTTGGAACTCAATCCAGAAGATCTGGGCTTCAACGAGTCACAGATGAGCGCATTCAAAATGGCACTGACCAAAAAGTTCGCCGTCATTCAAGGACCGCCAGGGACTGGGAAGACGTACGTTGGTCACAAGATAGCACGTGTTCTTCTACAGAGCGCCCCTATGTGGCAGAAGGATAGTGAACCGTCACCAATTTTGATGGTGTCGTACACGAACCACGCCTTAGACGATTTCTTGGCCGGCCTACCGATGGAAGGTAAAGTTACAAAAGGGGGGCATCTTACATGTGTGAGAACTTTTGGGGCTAAAAGTCACTAACAAAGGGCCAAGGACTAAAACTGAGCTTTTCTAGAATCGTTATGTTTGCTCTGAAACACTTCTTGAGTGTTTGAGAGAACTTAGCCTACCCTTTTAACCAGTCAGATGCGATGCAGTGGTTTAGCAGTGTCGATAAGAGTACACACCACACTTAACCAAAGTCGATTTTTTTTATCACAATATGGACGTCAAAACGAGTCTTTCAGTTAGTGACCATTGCATGTCTCGTTGGCGCGAGCGACGTTGTCTGTACTCTTTTCGACAACGGCAAATTGGCCAATCAGATTACGACATTACTGCATACTGTGGTAAAAAAGTAAATACCTGTGTGTATATAAATGCGTTTAATTATATTTTTTCTGGAATGTATTACCCATAATAGGTATTGTGCGCGTTGGTGGACGTTGCAGTGAAAAGTTGGAGCGCTGTTCCCTGAAGGCTCGGCGGAATGAAGCTGCTGACAACAAGGAAACTCCATATACCATCTACAGTGCAAGAAGAAGTGCCCAAGACGAAATCAGAGAACTAAACAAAGAAGGATCCCTCGATCTTTGTGTTACTGTCCTAAAATTTTCCAGAAGAAGGATTCTCACCTTTCAAATTTTAATGAAATTCATGATGGTTCGTCATGTCAAATGGTTCAAAAAATTTCCACACAGCAACGATTATTTGTTATGTGAATGGTTGGGGCTGCACTTCGTTGCTAAGCGAAATGATACCAAGAACAGTGACTATGAAGCAAAAATGGAGAAAATTTTTCAGACGCAGGAGTCAGCTCGGAACTTCGAAGATAACGAGGAGGAAAGAGAAATCCAACCTTCAGATGTAACTATCAGTACAACTGAAGACATCCAAAAACCGGTTTTCCTTCGTAACCATCTTCTTCGAGAGGAAGTCATTAGTGGGCAGAAAAGTAATATTTACAACTTGTTGAAATTGTCGCTACCCGAACGATGGAATCTGTACAGATTGTGGCTTCAGAAAGCAGAGAAATACTACATGAGGAAACTTCAGAGCAAACAGCCAGATTACGAAAGAGCATTGGCGCGTAAGTTTGAAGTGATGCAAGAAGAAGACTTTCATGTTCTCCAAAGTGCGAAGATCATTGGAATGACCACCACTTGTGCCGCCAAATACCGCCGTATACTCCAGCGGATACGCCCTAAAATTGTACTTGTTGAAGAAGCCGCTGAAGTAATGGAGGCCCACATAATTACGTCACTGACCAAAGACTGTCAACACCTGATTTTGATTGGTGATCACAAGCAACTCAGACCTAAACCGGAAGTGTATGTCTTAGCCAAGAAGTACCATCTGGATGTGTCCCTGTTTGAGAGAATGGTGAATGTGGGACTTCAGTGTGAGACCCTCAACGTGCAGCATCGTATGAGACCTGAAATTGCCGCCTTGATGAAACACATTTATGACGATCTTGAGAATCACAAGACAGTGGAGGAATATAAGGATATCAGGGGAATGAAGAAGAACATGTTCTTTATCAACCACAGTCATTTAGAGAATCCCTGCGAAGATTCGTACAGCCATGTGAATGATCACGAAGCTAAGTTTGTGGTGGCCTTGTGTCGGTATCTGTTACAACAAGGTTATAAAGCCTATCAAATTACCCTTCTGACAACCTACACAGGACAAATGTTCGCCATCAGAGACTGCGTCCAAGTGAGACAAAGGGACGACCTCAGCCAAGTGCGTCTTACAACAGTCGACAACTTTCAAGGTGAAGAAAATGACATCATTCTTCTATCGCTCGTGCGTAGTAACAAAGAAGACGAGGCTGGGTTCATCAAGATGGAAAACCGTGCATGCGTGGCGCTTTCTCGTGCTAAAAAGGGATTTTACTGTATTGGAAACTTCACCCTTCTCTGCAAACACAGTGAAGTCTGGAACAAAATTGTCGACGATTTAAAAGCAAGTAATAGCTTTGGAGAGTCTTTAACTCTCATCTGTCAAAGCCACAATGAAGAGATCACAGCAGAAACAGCCGAAGATTTCGAAGGAAAAGCTCCTGAAGGGGGATGTCAGCGTCCCTGTGAAGTGCGCCTGAAATGCGGGCATGCATGCAAACGGTCGTGTCACCCAAATGATGTCGATCACTTGGAATATCGGTGTGGAGAGCCGTGCGTCAAGAAAATCGTTGGCTGTGACCACACGTGTTCAAAGCTTTGCTGGCAGGAATGCGACACATACTGTCAAGTGGTGGTGGAGAAGGCTTTACCATCCTGCGGGCATAAGGCAACCGTGAAATGCGGCGATGATTTGAAGAAAGTCCAGTGCCGAGTAACGTGCGATAAAAAGCTACCCTGTTTCCACCGCTGTCAGAGCTACTGTAGTCAACCTTGCACAAGAAAATGCCAAGAGCTTGTCAAGAGAAAAGATTGGCCTTGTGGTCATGAAGTTGAGATTGCTTGCTCGGCAACTCCGCTAGATTGCCCAGTCCTTTGTGGGACCGCTTTGGAATGTGGTCACCCGTGCCCCGGGAAGTGTGGCGAGTGTCGCATGGGTCGAGTTCATAAGCGCTGCAAACTGAAGTGTAGCCGTGTATTGGTCTGCTCTCATGTCTGCAAGGCGGGGTGCACAAGCTCCTGCCCGCCTTGCACGGTTTCTTGCGAAAACCGTTGCGTGCATTCGGAATGTCCTTACCAGTGTGGGGAGGCTTGCAAGCCTTGCGCTGAAAAGTGCGAATGGGAATGCTCTCATTTCAAGTGTAGCAAGTTGTGTGGTGAATTGTGCGATCGCCCAAGATGTGACAGGCCCTGCAAGAAGTTCCTCAAATGTGGAAAGAAGGGTCGTCGCCATCGCTGTCGAGGTTTGTGTGGAGAGCAATGTATTTGTGCTGTGTGCATGAAGAACGATGGCGACCCGATCACCCAAATTTTTTTAGGTAGAGAAGACAAATCTGGTGCACGTTTTATTCAGCTTCCGGACTGCAAACACATCTTCGCAGTAAAAGATCTTGATTAGTAAGTATGAAGCATTTGTTACCTTTTTGACAAAAATGCTGCATTATGACTTGGTAAGCCCCATTAAGCTTTGACAACATTATGGGATTTTGTTTTGGAACAAACCGGTGCTATTCTTGTCGAAACTGTTATGCTAAGCCCTGGATCTATGACTGAATTAAATTGATGAGGATTAGTGGGCTATAGTTCGGCGGCTCCCATTGAGTCTTTCAGAAACAGTAAAAGGAGGTCCGTAGTTCGGGTAGAAGTAATTGTAAAGCAAGACAGTATAGGA
Source organism: Pocillopora verrucosa (assembly GCF_036669915.1). Taxonomy (NCBI): domain Eukaryota; kingdom Metazoa; phylum Cnidaria; class Anthozoa; order Scleractinia; family Pocilloporidae; genus Pocillopora; species Pocillopora verrucosa. Next base: position 16,655,969 of record NC_089324.1, on the reverse strand, counting down.
ATGATTGAACCTCTTATTTGAAAATTATCTATTTCCTTAGCCCTAGAACTTAACTATATCTTTGTCTTGGATCAAAATGTTTCGTTAAATGTGAAAGTTATACAGACTGGTTCGTTAAATAGATGTTGAAATGAGTGGGTAGCAGAAACAGGCCGTTTCCTCATTACGAACTAGCACAACTACCTCTCAGCTCAGATGTCGATAGGTAAATGGGAGTATAAAGTTTAAATTTGTTTATCGAGCTTTGATTATAACGATTCCGAACAAGCAAGATTAGATAATAATGATATTTTTTACCGTAATTTTTTGTAGCTACATGGACATGCCCATTGACAGCGAAGATAATCGTCACATGATTCAACTGAAAACTTGTCCTCGTTGCAAGACTGCTATCCGAAGGAGCCAGCGATACGGTAATGTTATTAAACAGCAGCTGCTCGACATTGTGAAAGTGAAGGCCAAGGTCAACGGGAATCAGGATGAGATCGAAACCACGAGAGAAGATTTGAAAGAACGTTTGCAAGTTTTACGGTCGAAATTTGCAGCTGAGGAGGAGTGGAGCGTATTGATGAAACGTGTCAACAAAATATCCAACTCAGTAGTGGCAGCTGTAGTCACAAACCAGGTGATGCTGATGGAGCGATTTTTCGCGATAAACCGGAAGCTTAATGCAAAGCTTCCCAACAACAGGAGTCAATCAGAAGGTATGTTTACAAGCGTGTTTTTTCGTTTGGCGCGTTTTGAATCCTTGTATTTAAAAAGAAGCCAGGGAGACACGCCTCTGTTGCGGCAAATTAAGTTGCTGAAGCCGAATGTCTTGCAATACCCCCCCCCCCCCCCCCCCTCCCGACGGACTGACTACCTCGCTGACTGTAACACATCCTCTCTCAAGTAAAGGTGTAAAGGTGAAGGTTTTGAACTTTAAGCTTGAGTTAGTATTAAGATGTATAAGGAAACTGGGGTGGATATAGGGACGGGGGAGGGAGGGGGCGGGGTTTTCTTTTGACGGCGAAGGGATTGACTCGGTTTATCGATTATCCTACTCTGATTAAAGAAAAAAATGGAAGTAAACCCTTTTTGCATTATTTTGTTGCTAGGTTTGACTCTCCAGGAGGAGTTGGAGTATTTAAAAACACGTGCAATATCCGGAACAGTCTCGGAGAGAGAGCTGTGCGACATAAACTTGGAATTTACAAGGATTAATCTGCGATTCGAACTGTGTCTGTTGAAACACAACATTACAAAACTCAACTTGACGCTGATGGAATCGCATAGTAACCTTTTGAGAGATGTGCAGGATGAGCTGTCCAGCGGTAAACTTATACAAACCGAGAGGCTTGACGAACTACTAGAGATGTTATCGGGAATTAGGTGGGTATCAGATGATAACTTTCCTTTTTTAAGACAATCATATCAGACACAACGTGACCTTCTCCCAACCCAGGAGTTTTAAAAGACACTGAAAACTATCAGCAAAGCCCGACGAAATGGTTGGGGTAACTGAAATGAAGTATCTAAAACAAAAAAGAAGTTAGAAAATTTGCTATTCGCTTCTGTCTGTGAAAAATGTTATATTGAAGATAATAACGACGATGACGACTATGATAGTAAAGATAATACATTTTGTACTACTTACATTTTAGAAAAGCGTACCCATGTCTGTTACCGTTGACGCCAGAAGAAAAACAACAGATCGTGACGGCCATGGGCCTCAAAAAAGGTCATTGGTACAAATGTCCCCAGGGACATATCTATGCCATTACTGAGTGTGGCGGCGCTATGGAGAAAAGCACGTGTCCTGATTGCGGAGCTGTGATTGGTGGAGAAAATCACCGACTAGTAGAAGACAACCAAGTGGCGACTGAGATGGATGGTGCGAGATACCCTGCCTGGTCCGAACAGGCGAACATGGAAAATTACATGATCATGGATGAGGCGTAAAAAAGGTTTAAAACTGAGTTTTTAACGTAATCGGAACCTCACTGACTATACTTTCAGTAGACTCCTTGGACAGTGTAGCATGAGCGGCAGAGCTAAACCAATTAGGATTTTTTCTCTCGCGTACCGCGTGCTTAGCAAAGGCTGAGCGGAATAGAGTTTTACTTCGATTTGCATGCAATAGTGTCAGCTTGTTAATTATACATTCAATAGAAAATTTAGGTGGTGTGCCATGAGAGGCAAAGTTATCGTGATTTGTTCTTTCGCGTATCAGAGTCGGGGTCGTACATTTTTTCGGGATTTTGGGGGTGAGAAAACTTTGGTTAGTAGGAAATTAGTAATTTTCGATTGAAAAATGGATTAATATGGTGTCAATAATTGGCCACAAAGTTGGGGCAGGAGCAAATTACTTGGACTCTTGAATGGGGTTAGGGGCTCTGAGAGGTCTGCGGCATATAACCAGCAAAAATAGACCTGAGTAATCCTCCGGGCGTCCAAAGCAGTCCTTTTGCATTGAAACAAATTGGGAATACTTTTTCTGATCGCAAATAGCTTTCATATAGAGGGTGACTGATTATTACATCTTAATTTGTACACAGCTTTCTTGGAGCCAGCTCAGTTTAAACCTAATCGAAACTCGAATAAACTAAGAGGGTAAAAGATCAACATCAGCGTGGTGGGTGTAGACAAGAGAATATTCCCTTGGTGTAGATCATGTCAAAATACCGTTATCAGGAAAAATTGAATCATTTGATTGGTTCTCGACACTAAAACATTAATTTTTTGTTTTTCCCTGACGAGTTTTCTCGAGATTTCTGCTTTCCATTCCCCTTATTTACCCTTAAAGAAAAATTCCAAGAAAATCTCCTGAATATGGGATGAAAACCGCCACAAAAATGTAATGGCGTTTGTCACGTTGGCTTATCTTGCGTGACTTATTTAATCAGTCCTCTCGGAATCAGTCAGTATATTTCGAAAAACAGTGTTAGTCGGTGATGAATAAATTGTATTGGCTTTCCCCATTTTAGCTCTCTTTGTTGATATAAGAAAGGATCCTGATTACTTGTATGGAGAACAGACCCTTTAACTCCGATGAGTGACCAAGACAGAAATTCTCCTTACTAAATCAATACAATATCAAAGAGGCAAAGGATGAGAATAAAGAAAAATATCAGTTGTGGGATTATTTGTTGATTCGGTACCAAATTCTCAGAACTAACATCACAAGAATTGTATGGCAGACAGTAACGAGAATTACTAATGAGATCCTGGGAGTTAAAGGGTTAAGCTTATTAAAAAATGGGGTTATCCTTTTGGAGAAAAAAACTGTTACGTCACACACTTGAGAAACGGTCTCTTAGGATCCTTCCGATATAGATCGATCGATCATTTCTCTGTTGTGGTTTTTTTTGACGCATTTCCCTCCAGAAACTACTTACGAACAAACTACTTCCTTTCCACACATAATCCTTAATTAATTGGTTTTGACTGACTCACGGATCACGTCACTGAAATTCGATTCGTTTTTGTGATCAACTCTGAACATTCAACCAATCACAAGGAAGATGCTTTTCTCAGAATTGCTTCGAGGAAGGTTCTGCGAAATGTGAACCACAGCTGCTGTCCTTATTTTCCTTGTCTTTAGCGGAGAAAGTTCTTCTCAACGGCTCCAAGTGAAGTGAAGGTATGTAGAAATTGTATATATATTATGTGGATAATTGATGACGGTACCGTGTTGAAAACAACTGATTCAGGACGGCCTTGAGTTTCATTAGTAGCCATTTAAAACGTAAATATAGTTTTTGACCGATGTAAGGGAGAATTGTTTTGGTTTACTTTATCGTCACGTAGGCTATAATTTTATTACAAAGAATGAATTTAGAAGAATGAGAGCTTGAATGATATAACATTTTTTCGTTTATACAATTTCTGAATAACTTGTGTACGGTTCTGGAGAAAAATGTTTTGCTTCTATATGCTAATGAGTGCCTTAAATTAGAAATGAGTTGTAATATATCTTCAAGAGACAATGGGACATTTACGTAGTGGGTCTGTGGAAATTCTTTTGAACAAAATCAAATTTATAATGCTTTATAAATATGCAAATGTTTGGTGATCTCGTTTCTTAACAAAGTTTTTACCGTTCATGGTAAACTTATCAATTTTTTGCTCGAATTTTGTTGCGTCAGTTCGCAAAGTCTAGTGCAATAGATTCGCGAAACTTTCGCGGTTGTATAACATTACTTCTTGGTCGCGTGATTGAATCTCGCTTTTCTTACGTGACACAAGAATCATTCCATGCGTTCGACCAATCACGAAGAGGATGCTTTTCCCGGAATTCCTGATACGCTTCGCAGTGTTTCGCAGAATAATCTAGTCCGAAAGATGGTAGCGCTCAAGTGACGTTTACATCTTTTCCATCTTCTTTTTCCTTGTTTTCGTGATAAGTGGTGCACCAAATCTATTTCAAGGGAGTCTTGGGTATGTATTAATCATTAATATTCCTGAATATTTCAGAAAGTAGTACTAACTCTCAGCGACTGAAGCTTAAGGCCTTCAAGATTCCCGGAAATTCGATTACGTGCAAATACATGGACTTTTGTACTTGGTAATGCGCTGATTCTTGTTATTGGAAAGAATTTCCACAACTTTAGTAAAGAAATCGATCTGATAGTAAAAGAGAAGTACGTCGACTTCCCATAGGATCTGAGCGTTCTCAAGAAAACTTATATATAAAACAACATATTTCCATCCTGAATAATTAGATCGAAATGTTTGTGGAATTCCAAATTTACTTAGTAGGTTAAAGTTGAGATACTTACCTTTATCGAAAGATCCTCGATGCTACAGAAAACAGTACTTCTAAACTTGGAGACTTCAGAATATTTCACTGAGATGAAGACACACTCATTGAAAACGGTATTGATGTTTAATGTTCGGCTCTGTAGCGAGTGAATTTCTGGTATCTTCTGCGGTTTCTTTTCGCATGCTCGTTTTTAGACTGAACAGAATCTTTCTATGGACACGACCATCTTGAAGCTACAAGTTTCCGGGGTCGTTCATCTAATCGGTAAACTCAAGCTGTTTAAGAATGATATGAATCAAGGTCTAAAGCACCAGAGTGCATTAACTAGATTATGATAACTGATAACATGTAAATTTGCAATGTCTGTAGCGCGCAGTAGAAACAGACAAATTGGTAGCTGAAGTTCAGGCGTCTTATTAGGGCGAGTTAACTTTAAGAAGCTCGCGATCGCTTTTTTAACCGGCCATATATGATTTGGAATAGAGGCATCGGAAGGGGGAGGGGGGGGGGAGGGGTGAAAGGAGAAATATTTTCCCAATCCCCACCCCTCTCCTTGTTTTGATCGTCACTCACCCCCTTGGTAAAAATTTCTTTCTCTCCCCAGCTCACCACTGCCATTAAAATCAAAGATGGCGGCCATAATTGTCGCTGAAAAAATACTGAGTACTCGCTCGCCAAAATTACGCCTGCTCTGCAGGCTAGGAGGATAAGCAAACAAGACGCTTAGTAGGGTTCCCTTGGGATCAATATTGGAGTGCCTTCAACGGCTAAAGTAATTTTTACATTAGAGAGCCTTTAGATAGATCTATCTAAGGAATACCAAGCTGTTGGGTAAAAAAACATGAGCAGCTCATCACCCATAGCTTGTTAAAATACAGTTTTCTGTAGAAACGATTTTACCAACTCCTGGCGAGATGTCTAAATCACCTTAATCCTACAAAACTAAGTTCAGGTATACCAGTTTTTAGTCTTATTTTGTTACCCTCAAAAACACAAGCATTGATGCAAATGCTGCTGATCAACGTTAGCTGATCAATAACAATTCTCAAGGTTTATCAAATAGTTACTTTAACTTGGAAAGCTTCAAACACGACCACAAACTTGCTTAATGGCTGACCGACCGACCGACTGACTTTCAAGCGCAAAATTGACCGATCAAATTTACGAGCCAGACTCCTTACACTCCACTGAACGGCAGCTCTTCACTTGACTCTGATAGTGACTTCCGCTGAGGTTGTCGAAACAATAGTAACTGTAAGCAACAACAGTCCTTTTCAGGACTCCTCAAATCAGGAAAATCCGACTAACCCTAACCCTAACCACTTACTATCTTACCACCTTTTGTCACGAGAATTTTTGGTAACGTTTTCTTTCTTTCTGTTTTTTCGAAAGAAGAAAAGAAGTCCTCAGTGACCTTAGGTATGCCAAACACTCGATGGCACAGTTCCCCTAACTTCAAAATAGAACAAAAATGAAGAGAGCTGTTACAGGAGAAAGAAATCCGCGCGTCTCTTTCAATGGACAAGGATTAATGGAACGAAATGGCAGTAGAACTCGTCATTCACATGAGTTTTTTCGGGGAAGAAGACCCGCATTTGATAGAAATGGGGCAGGAACACATGTACAACGAGGAAGAGATTCTAATCCTCTCAATTATAAGGCCTTAGAAAAAGTATGTGATTCAAACTCTCCTGACGAGGGAATTTTGGATCTTTTCAACAAATCTAAACGATTTGAAGCTCTACTGAAGGCAGAAGAAATACGACCCGATCTGATGAAGCTTGTTATTCGAGCTATTCACATGTGCTGCTTACCGAATGATAAAAAGGAGATTGCTAATAAACTTCTGCGCATGGTAATTAAAACAAATTTTTTACAGTTGCATCTAACTAAGTTTATCAGCCAGATGTCCAATGTCTCGGCGTTTAGTGACAATTACCAGCCTGATAGACTGGTCTTGCTGTTAGCAGAGGTTTTCTTGGAGTTGCTGCAGAGATTTGAACAGGACGTAATTCACTTCATTCCCAGTGCCCAACTGAATGAGACGGTGGGTAATCTGAAGAGTAAGGGTCTCCTTGAAGACGCAGAGACGTTGGAGAAGAAACTTCATCAAGTCAAGGAGTACAAAGATGACATAAATCGCCGGAAAACAGTTCGCCAGAATCAATCTCATCGAACTCCACCCGAGGATTTTCGAAAAATGAGCGTGATTCCCCAAGCCGCAGATTTAAGACCTTACAGCAAGCCTTTCCTTCGTGAAAACGTTGTAGATGGAAAGTACTTAGACCAGGATCATTATTTAGACGTGCAATTTCGACTTTTAAGAGAAGACTTCATCCTGCCTTTGCGCAATGGAATAGAACAACTTCAAAAGTCTTACAATCCGGGAGCAGGGAACGTGAATCACAGCAAACGCGCGCGAAGCGTTCGCGTGTACCATGACGTCACAATAATGTATCCCGTATGCAGCGGAAAGGGTATGGTTTACAGAATCCGGTTCAACTCGTTTCACCCGGATGTAGTTCGCGTGAGATGGGAGAAGAGCAAGCTTCTCAAACTGGGCTCTCTCCTTTGTCTTTCATCAGATGATTTTCGCACTCTTCTATTTGCGACCGTGGAGAATCGAGATTCACGCGACCTCTGTGTTGGCGAGCTTGAAGTGCGATTTGAAGACGTCCAGTTCGAAAACCTGAATCGGTTTATTGAGGAAAAAAAGAAGTTTGATATGGTAGAATCCCCAGCGTTCTTTCAAGCCTACAGACATGTTTTGGAAGGTTTGCAAGAAATTGAGCCGGGTGGACTTCCATTTGAAGAACACATTGTACAATGCAATCAAGATGTGGAGTCACCTGCCTATGAAATTAACACCGGTGGTTTGTTCGACATGAGTGGAATGATAGGAGAAGGAGTGGACTCAACGGCTTCTCAACCAAGTGCCGGTGATGACAGTAATGAAGTTTCCGAAAATGGCAGCCAAGTAACCAACCGACCCGCTCGTGTCGAGAACATTTACGACTTGGAACTCAATCCAGAAGATCTGGGCTTCAACGAGTCACAGATGAGCGCATTCAAAATGGCACTGACCAAAAAGTTCGCCGTCATTCAAGGACCGCCAGGGACTGGGAAGACATACGTTGGTCACAAGATAGCACGTGTTCTTCTACAGAGCGCCCCTATGTGGCAGAAGGATAGTGAACCGTCACCAATTTTGATGGTGTCGTACACAAACCACGCCTTAGACGATTTCTTGGCCGGCCTACCGATGGAAGGTAAAGTTACAAAAGGGGGGCATCTTACATGTGTGAGAACTTTTGGGGCTCACTAACACTAACAAAGGGCCAAGGACTAAAACTGAGCTTTTCTAGAATCGTTATGTTTGCTCTGAAACACTTCTTGAGTGTTTGAGAGAACTTAGGCTACCCTTTTAACCAATCAGATGCAATGCAGTGGTTTAGCAGTGTCGATAAGAGTACACACCACACTTAACCAAAGTCGATTTTTTTTATCACAATATGGACGTCAAAACGAGTCTTTCAGTTAGTGACCATCGCATGTCTCGTTGGCGCGAGCGACGTTGTCTGTACTCTTTTCGACAACGGCAAATTGGCCAATCAGATTACGACATTACTGCATACTGTGGTAAAAAAGTAAATACCTGTGTGTATATAAATGCGTTTAATTATATTTTTTCTGGAATGTATTACCCATAATAGGTATTGTGCGCGTTGGTGGACGTTGCAGTGAAAAGTTGGAGCGCTGTTCCCTGAAGGCTCGGCGGAATGAAGCTGCTGACAACAAGGAAACTCCATATACAATCTACAGTGCTAGAAGAAGTGCCCAAGACGAAATCAGAGAACTAAACAAAGAAGGATCCCTCGATCTTTGTGTTACTGTCCTAAAATTTTCCAGAAGAAGGATTCTCACCTTTCAAATTTTAATGAAATTCATGATGGTTCGTCATGTCAAATGGTTCAACAAATTTCCACACAGCAACGATTATTTGTTATGTGAATGGTTGGGGCTGCACTTCGTTGCTAAGCGAAATGATACCAAGAACAGTGACTATGAAGCAAAAATGGAGAAAGTTTTTCAGACGCAGGAGTCAGCTCGGAACTTCGAAGATAACGAGGAGGAAAGAGAAATCCAACCTTCAGATGTAACTATCAGTACAACTGAAGACATCCAAAAACCGGTTTTCCTTCGTAACCATCTTCTTCGAGAGGAAGTCATTAGTGGGCAGAAAAGTAATATTTACAACTTGTTGAAATTGTCGCTACCCGAACGATGGAATATGTACAGGTTGTGGCTTCAGAAAGCAGAGAAATACTACATGAGGAAACTTCAGAGCAAACAGCCAGATTACGAAAGAGCATTGGCGCGTAAGTTTGAAGTGATGCAAGAAGAAGACTTTCATGTTCTCCAAAGTGCGAAGATCATTGGAATGACCACCACTTGTGCCGCCAAATACCGCCGTATACTCCAGCGGATACGCCCTAAAATTGTACTTGTTGAAGAAGCCGCTGAAGTAATGGAGGCCCACATAATTACGTCACTGACCAAAGACTGTCAACACCTGATTTTGATTGGTGATCACAAGCAACTCAGACCTAAACCGGAAGTGTATGTCTTAGCCAAGAAGTACCATCTGGATGTGTCCCTGTTTGAGAGAATGGTGAATGTGGGACTTCAGTGTGAGACCCTCAACGTGCAGCATCGTATGAGACCTGAAATTGCCGCCTTGATGAAACACATTTATGACGATCTTGAGAATCACAAGACAGTGGAGGAATATAAAGATATCAGGGGAATGAAGAAGAACATGTTCTTTATCAACCACAGTCATTTAGAGAATCCCTGCGAAGATTCGTACAGCCATGTGAATGATCACGAAGCTAAGTTTGTGGTGGCCTTGTGTCGGTATCTGTTACAACAAGGTTATAAAGCCCATCAAATTACCCTTCTGACAACCTACACAGGACAAATGTTCGCCATCAGAGACTGCGTCCAAGTGAGACAAAGGGACGACCTCAGCCAAGTGGGTCTTACAACAGTCGACAACTTTCAAGGTGAAGAAAATGACATCATTCTTCTATCGCTCGTGCGTAGTAACAAAGAAGACGAGGCTGGGTTCATCAAGATGGAAAACCGTGCATGCGTGGCGCTTTCTCGTGCTAAAAAGGGATTTTACTGTATTGGAAACTTCACCCTTCTCTGCAAACACAGTGAAGTCTGGAACAAAATTGTCGACGATTTAAAAGCAAGTAATAGCTTTGGAGAGTCTTTAACTCTCATCTGTCAAAGCCACAATGAAGAGATCACAGCAGAAACAGCCGAAGATTTCGAAGGAAAAGCTCCTGAAGGGGGATGTCAGCGTCCCTGTGAAGTGCGCCTGAAATGCGGGCATGCATGCAAACGGTCATGTCACCCAAATGATGTCGATCACTTGGAATATCGGTGTGGAGAGCCGTGCGTCAAGAAAATCGTTGGTTGTGACCACACGTGTTCAAAGCTTTGCTGTCAGAAATGCGACACATACTGTCAAGTGGTGGTGGAGAAGGCTTTACCATCCTGCGGGCATAAGGCAACCGTGAAATGCGGCGATGATTTGAAGAAAGTCCAGTGCCGAGTAACGTGCGATAAAACGCTACCCTGTTTCCACCGCTGTCAGAGCTACTGTAGTCAACCTTGCACAAGAAAATGCCAAGAGCTTGTCAAGAGAAAAGATTGGCCTTGTGGTCATGAAGTTGAGATTGCTTGCTCGGCAACTCCGCTAGATTGCCCAGTCCTTTGTGGGGCCGCTTTGGAATGTGGTCACCCGTGCCCCGGGAAGTGTGGCGAGTGTCGCATGGGTCGAGTTCATAAGCGCTGCAAACTGAAGTGTGGCCGTGAATTGGTGTGCTCTCATGTCTGCAAGGCGGGGTGCACAAGCTCTTGCCCGCCTTGCACGGTTTCTTGCGAAAACCGTTGCGTGCATTCGGAATGTCCTTACCAGTGTGGGGAGGCTTGCATGCCTTGCGCTGAAAAGTGCGAATGGGAATGCTCTCATTTCAAGTGTAGCAAGTTGTGTGGTGAATTGTGCGATCGCCCAAGATGTGACAGGCCCTGCAAGAAGCTCCTCAAATGTGGAAAGAACCGTCGTCGCCATCGCTGTCGAGGTTTGTGTGGAGAGCAATGTATTTGTGCTGTGTGTATGACGAACGATGGCGACCCGATCACCCAAATTTTTTTAGGTAGAGAAGACAAATCTGGTGCACGTTTCATTCAGCTTCCGGACTGCAAACACATCTTCGCAGTAAAAGATCTTGATTAGTAAGTATGAAGCATTTGTTACCTTTTTGCCAAAAATGCTGCATTATGACTTGGTAAGCCCCATTAAGCTTTGACAACATTATGGGATTTCGTTTTGGAACAAACCGGTGCTATTCTTGTCAAAACTGTTATGCTAAGCCCTGGATCTATGACTGAATTAAATTGATGAGGATTAGTGGGCTATAGTTCGGCGGCTCCCATTGAGTCTTTCAGAAACAGTAAAAGGAGGTCCGTAGTTCGGGTAGAAGTAATTGTAAAGCAAGACAGTATAGGAATGATTGAACCTCTTATTTGAAAATTATCTATTTCCTTAGCCCTAGAACTAAACTATATCTTTGTCTTGGATCAAAATGTTTCGTTAAATGTGAAAGTTATACAGACTGGTTCGTTAAATAGATGTTGAAATGAGTGGGTAGCAGAAACAGGCCGTTTCCTCATTACGAACTAGCACAACTACCTCTCAGCTCAGATGTCGATAGGTAAATGGGAGTATAAAGTTTAAATTTGTTTATCGAGCTTTGATTATAACGATTCCGAACAAGCAAGATTAGATAATAATGATATTTTTTACCGTAATTTTTTGTAGCTACATGGACATGCCCATTGACAGCGAAGATAATCGTCACATGATTAAACTGAAAACTTGTCCTCGTTGCAGGACTGCTATCCGAAGGAGCCAGCGATACGGTAATGTTATTAAACAGCAGCTGCTCGATATTGTGAAAGTGAAGGCCAAGGTCAACGGGAATCAGGATGAGATCGAAACCACGAGAGAAGATTTGAAAGGACGTTTGCAAGTTTTACGGCCGAAATTTGCAGCTGAGGAGGAGTGGAGCGTATTGATGAAACGTGTCAACAAAATATCCAACTCAGTAGTGGCAGCTGTAGTCACAAACCAGGTGATGCTGATAGAGCGATTTTTCGCGATAAACCAGAAGCTTAATGCAAAGCTTCCCAACAACAGGAGTCAATCAGAAGGTATATTTACAAGCGTGTTTTTTCGTTTGGCGCGTTTTGAATCCTTGTATTTAAAAAGAAGCCAGGGAGACACGCCTCTGTTGCGGCAAATTAAGTTGCTGAAGCCGAATGTCTTGCAATACCCCACCCCCCCCCCCCCCTCCCGACGGACTGACTACCTCGCTGACTGTAACACATCCTCTCTCAAGTAAAGGTGAAGGTTTTGAACTTTAAGCTTGAGTTAGTATTAAGATGTATAAGGAAACTGGGGTGGATATAGGGACGGGGGAGGGAGGGGGCGGGGTTTTCTTTTGACGGCGAAGGGATTGACTCGGTTTATCGATTATCCTACTCTGATTAAAGAAAAAAATGGAAGTAAACCCTTTTTGCATTATTTTGTTGCTAGGTTTGACTCTCCAGGAGGAGTTGGAGTATTTAAAAACACGTGCAATATCCGGAACAGTCTCGGAGAGAGAGCTGTGCGACATAAACTTGGAATTTACAAGGATTAATCTGCGATTCGAACTGTGTCTGTTGAAACACAACATTACAAAACTCAACTTGACGCTGATGGAATCGCATAGTAACCTTTTGAGAGATGTGCAGGATGAGCTGTCCAGCGGTAAACTTATACAAACCGAGAGGCTTGACGAACTACTAGAGATGTTATCGGGAATTAGGTGGGTATCAGATGATAACTTTCGTTTTTAAGACAATCATATCAGACACAACGTGACCTTCTCCCAACCCAGGAGTTTTTAAAGACACTGAAAACTATCAGCAAAGCCCGACGAAATGGTTGGGGTAACTGAAATGAAGTATCTAAAACAAAAAAGAAGTTAGAAAATTTGCTATTCGCTTCTGTCTGTGAAAAATGTTATATTGAAGATAATAACGACGATGACGACTATGATAGTAAAGATAATACATTTTGTACTACTTACATTTTAGAAAAGCGTACCCATGTCTGTTACCGTTGACGCCAGAAGAAAAACAACAGATCGTGACGGCCATGGGCCTCAAACAAGGTCATTGGTACAAATGTCCCCAGGGACATATCTATGCCATTACTGAGTGTGGCGGCGCTATGGAGAAAAGCACGTGTCCTGATTGCGGAGCTGTGATTGGTGGAGAAAATCACCGACTAGTAGAAGACAACCAAGTGGCGACTGAGATGGATGGTGCGAGATACCCTGCCTGGTCCGAACAGGCGAACATGGAAAATTACATGATCATGGATGAGGCGTAAAAAGGTTTAAAACTGAGTTTTTAACGTAATCGGAACCTCACTGACTATACTTTCAGTAGACTCCTTGGACAGTGTAGCATGAGCGGCAGAGCTAAACCAATTAGGATTTTTTCTCTCGCGTACCGCGTGCTTAGCAAAGGCTGAGCGGAATAGAGTTTTACTTCGATTTGCATGCAATAGTTTCAGCTTGTTAATTGTACGTTCAATAGAAAATTTAGGTGGTGTGCCATGAGAGGCAAAGTTTAACTATCGTGATTTGTTCTTTCGCGTATCGCTGGCTTAGCGAAGGATAAGCGGAATTAATTTTTACGCCGATTTGATTGCATAGCGTCAAGTTAAGGTGCGAGGCTAATGAATTTGAACTAAGACTTGTTTATTTGGAGTCAAGTTTCATTAGAAATGTATCTTTTTCAGGAAACCTGTGATTAAGCTTTACTTTTTTTTTCTGTGCATACGAAAGCATGTCAGCAAGCTGTTGGTCAACGGAAACGTACAACAAGCAACACTGGAGAAAAACCGCTAAGACGCGCAGTGAGATTTCTGCTTTCCATTCCCCTTATTTGCCCTTAAAGAAAAATTCCAAGAAAATCCCCTCTGAATATGGGATGAAAACCGCCACAAAAGTGTAGTGGCGTTTGTCACGTTGGCTTATCTTGCGTGACTTAATTAATCAGTCCTCTCGGAATCCGTCAGTATATTTTCTATGATTTCATATATAGTTCAGTGTTAGTCGGTGATGAATAAGTTGTATTTGCTTTCCCCGTTTTAGCTCTCTTGTTGATATAAGAAATGTCAGTGTATCCGTCAGTATATTTCGAAAAACAGTGTTAGTCGGTGATGAATAAGTTGTATTTGCTTTCCCCGTTTTAGCTCTCTAATTGACATAAGAAATGTCAGTATATCCGTCAGTGATGAATAAGTTGTATTTGCTTTCCCCGTTTTAGCTCTCTTGTTGATATAAGAAATGATCCTGATTACTTCTATGGAGATCCAGACCCTTTAACTCCGACGAGTGACCAAGACAGAAATTCTCCTTACCAAATCAATACAATATCAAAGAGACAAAGGATGAGAATAAAGAAAAATATCAGTTATGGGATTATTTGTTGATTCGGTACCAAATTCTCAGAACTAACATCACAAGAACTGTATGGCAGACAGTAACCAGAATTACTAATGAGATCCTGGGAGTTAAAGGGTTAAGCTTATTAAAAAATTGGGGTTATCCTTTTGAAAAAAAAAACTGTTACGTCACACACTTGAGAAACGGTCTCTTAGGATCCTTCCGCTATAGATCGATCGATCATTTCTCTGTTGTCGTTTTTTTTGACGCATTTCCCTCCAGAAACTACTTACCAACAAATCACTTCCTTTCTACGCGTAATCCTTAGTTAATTGGTTTTGACTGACTCACGGATCACGTCACTGAAATTCGATTCGTTTTTGTGATCAACTCTGAACATTCAACCAATCACAAGGAAGATGCTTTTCTCAGAATTGCTTCGAGGAAGGTTCTGCGAAGTGTGAACCACAGCTGCTGTCCTTATTTTCCTTGTCTTTAGCGGAGAAAGTTCTTCTCAACGGCTCCAAGTGAAGTGAAGGTATGTAGAAATTGTGTATATATTATGTGGATAATTGATGACGGTACCGTGTTGAAAACAACTGATTCAGGACGGCCTTGAGTTTCATTAGTAGCCATTTAAAACGTAAGTATAGTTTTTGACCGATGTAAGGGAGAATTGTTTCGGTTTTGGTTTACTTTATCGTCACGTAGGCTATAATTTTATTACAAAGAATGAATTTAGAAGAATGAGAGCTTGAATGATACAACATTTTTTCGTATATACAATTTCTGAATAACTTGTGTACGGTTCTGGAGAAAAATGTTTTGCTTCTATATGCTAATGATTGCCTTAAATTAGAAATGAATTGTAATATATCTTCAAGAGACAATGGGACATTTAGGTAGTGGGTCTGTGGAAATTCTTTTGAACAAAATCAAATTTATAATGCTTTATAAATATGCAAATTTTTGGTGATCTCGTTTCTTAACAAAGTTTGTACCGTTCATGGTAAACTTATCAATTTTTTGCTAGAATTTTGTTGCGTCAGTTCGCAAAGTCTAGCGAATAGATTCGCGAAACTTTCGCCGTTGTATAACATTACTTCTTGGTCGCGTGATTGAATCTCGCTTTTCTTATGTGACACAAGAATCATTCCATGCGTTCGACCAATCACGAAGAGGATGCTTTTCCCGGAATTCCTGCTTCGCAGTGTTTCGCAGAATAATCTAGTCCGAAAGATGGTAGCGCTCAAGTGACGTTTACATCTTTTCCATCTTCTTTTTCCCTGTTTTCGTGATAAGTGGTGCACCAAATCTATTTCAAGGGAGTCTTGGGTATGTATTAATCATTAATATTCCTGAATATTACAGAAAGTAGTACTAACTCTCAGCGACTGAAGCTTAAGGCCTTCAAGATTCCCGGAAATTCGATTATGTGCAAATACATGGACTTTTGTACTTGGTAATGCGCTGATTCTTGTTATTGGAAAGAATTTCCACAACTTTAGTAAAGAAATCGATCTGATAGTAAAAGAGAAGTACGTCGACTTCCCACAGGATCTGAGCGTTCTCAAGAAAACTTTAAAACAACATATTTTCATCCTGAATAATTAGATCGAAACGTGTGTGGAATTCCAAAGTTACTTAGTAGGTTAAAGTTGAAATACTTACCTTTATCGAAAGATCCTCGATGCTACAGAAAACAGTACTTCTAAACTATTTTATCACTGAGATGAAGACACACTCATTGAAAACGGTATTGATGTTTAATGTTCGGCTCTGTAGCGAGTGAATTTCTGGTATCTTCTGCGGTTTCTATTCGCATACTCGTTTTTAGACTGAACAGAATCTTTCTATGGACACGACCATCTTGAAGCTATAAGTTTCCGGGGTCGTTCATCTAATCGGTAAACTCAAGCTGTTTAAGAATGATATGAATCAAGGTCTAAAGCACCAGAGTGCATTAACTAGATTATGATAACTGATAACATGTAAATTTGCAATGTCTGTAGCGCGCAGTAGAAACAGACAAATTGGTAGCTGAAGTTCAGGCGTCTTATTAGGGCGAGTTAACTTTAAGAAGCTCGCGATCGCTTATTTGACCGGCCATATATGATTTGGAAATAGAGGCATCGGAAGGGGGGGGAGGGGCGAAAGGAAAAATATTTTCCCCATCCTCACCCCTCTCCTTGTTTTGATCGTCACTCACCCCCTTGGTAAAAATTTCTTTCTCTCCCCAGCTCACCACTGCCATTAAAATCAAAGATGGCGGCCATAATTGTCGCTGAAAAAATACTGAGTACTCGCTCGCCAAAATTACGCCTGCTCCGCAGGCTAGGAGGATAAGCAAACAAGACGCTTAGTAGAGTTCCCTTGGGATCAATATTAGAGTGCCTTCAACGGCTAAAGTAATTTTTACATTAGAGAGCCTTTAGATAGATCTATCTAAGGAATACCAAGCTGTTGGGTAAAAAAACACGAGCAGCTCATCACCCATAGCTTGTTAAAATACAGTTTTCTGTAGAAACGATTTTACCAACTCCTGGAGAGATCTCTAAACCACCTTAATCCTACAAAACTAAGTTCAGGTATACGAGTTTTAGTCTTATTTTGTTACCCTCAAAAACACAAGCATTGATGCAAATGCTGCTGATCAACGTTAGCTGATCAAAAACAATTCTCAAGGTTTATCAAATAGTTACTTTAACTTGGAAAGCTTCAAAAACGACCACAAACTTGCTTAATGGCTGACCGACCGACCGACTGACTTTCAAGCGCAAAATTGACCAATCAAATTTACGAGCCAGACTCCTTACACTCCACTGAAAGGTAGCTCTTCACTTGACTCTGATAGTGACTTCCGCTGAGGTTGTCGAAACAATAGTAACTGTAAGCAACAACAGTCCTTTTCAGGACTCCTCAAATCAGGAAAATCCGACTAACCCTAACCCTAACCACTTACTATCTTACCACCTTTTGTCACGACAATTTTTGTTAACGTTTTCTTTCTTTCCGTTTTTTCGAAAGAAGAAAAGAAGTCCTCAGTGACCTTAGGTATGCCAAACACTCGATGGCACAGTTCCCCTAACTTCAAAATAGAACAAAAATGAAGAGAGCTGTTACAGGAGAAAGAAATCCGCGCGTCTCTTTCAATGGACAAGGATTAATGGAACGAAATGGCAGTAGAACTCGTCATTCACATGACTTTACCCGGGGAAGAAGACCCGCATTTGATAGAAATGGGGCAGGAACACATGTACAACGAGGAAGAGATTCTAATCCTCTCAATTATAGGGCCTTAGAAAAAGTATGTGATTCAAACTCTCCTGACGAGGGAATTTTGGATCTTTTCAACAAATCTAAACGATTTGAAGCTCTACTGGAGGCAAAAGAAATACGACCCGATCTGATGAAGCTTGTTATTCGAGCTATTCACATGTGCTGCTCACCGAATGATAAAAAGGAGATTGCTAATAAACTTCTGCGCATGGTAATTAAAACAAATTTTTTACAGTTGCATCTAACTAAGTTTATCAGCCAGATGTCCAATGTCTCGGCGTTTAGTGACAATTACGAGCCCGATAGACTGGTCGTGCTGTTAGCAGAGGTTTTCTTGGAGTTGCTGCAGAGATTTGAACAGGACGTAATTCACTTCATTCCAAATGCCCAACTGAATGAGACGGTGGGTAATCTGAAGAGTAAGGGTCTCCTTGAAGACGCAGAGAGGTTGGAGAAGAAAATTCATCAAGTCAAGGAGTACAAAGATGGCATAAATCGCCGGAAAACAGTTCGCCAGAATCAATCTCATCGAACTCCACCCGAGGATTTTCGTAAAATGAGCGTGATTCCCCAAGCTGCAGATTTAAGACCTTACAGCAAGCCTTTCCTTCGTGAAAACGTTGTAGATGGAAAGTACTTAGACCAGGATCATTATTTAGACGTGCAATTTCGACTTTTAAGAGAAGACTTCATCCTGCCATTGCGCAATGGAATAGAACAACTTCAAAAGTCCTACAATCCGGGAGCAGGGAACGTGAATCACAGCAAACGCGCGCGAAGCGTTCGCGTGTACCATGACGTCACAATAATGTATCCCGTATGCAGCGGAAAGGGTATGGTTTACAGAATCCGGTTCAACTCGTTTCACCCGGATGTAGTTCGCGTGAGATGGGAGAAGAGCAAGCTTCTCAAACTGGGCTCTCTCCTTTGTCTTTCATCAGATGATTTTCGCACTCTTCTATTTGCGACCGTGGAGAATCGAGATTCACGCGACCTCTGTGTTGGCGAGCTTGAAGTGCGATTTGAAGACGTCCAGTTCGAAAACCTGAATCGTTTTATTGAGGAAAAAAAGAAGTCTGATATGGTAGAATCCCCAGCGTTCTTTCAAGCCTACAGACATGTTTTGGAAGGTTTGCAAGAAATTGAGCCGGGTGGACTTCCATTTGAAGAACACATTGTACAATGCAATCAAGATGTGGAGCCACCTGCGTATGAAATTAACACCGGTGGTTTGTTCGACATGAGTGGAATGATAGGAGAAGGAGTGGACTCAACGGCTTCTCAACCAAGTGCCGGTGATGACAGTAATGAAGTTTCCGAAAATGGCAGCCAAGTAACCAACCGACCCGCTCGTGTCGAGAATATTTACGACTTGGAACTCAATCCAGAAGATCTGGGCTTCAACGAGTCACAGATGAGCGCATTCAAAATGGCACTGACCAAAAAGTTCGCCGTCATTCAAGGACCGCCAGGGACTGGGAAGACATACGTTGGTCACAAGATAGCACGTGTTCTTCTACAGAGCGCCCCTATGTGGCAGAAGGATAGTGAACCGTCACCAATTTTGATGGTGTCGTACACAAACCACGCCTTAGACGATTTCTTGGCCGGCCTACCGATGGAAGGTAAAGTTACAAAAGGGGGGCATCTTACATGTGTGAGAACTTTTGGGGCTCACTAACACTAACAAAGGGCCAAGGACTAAAACTGAGCTTTTCTAGAATCGTTACGTTTGCTCTGAAACACTTCTTGAGTGTTTGAGAGAACTTAGGCTACCCTTTTAACCAATCAGATGCCATGCAAAGGTTTAGCAGTGTCGATAAGAGTACACACCACACTTAACCAAAGTCGATTTTTTTTATCACAATATGGACGTCAAAACGAGTCTTTCAGTTAGTGACCATTGCATGTCTCGTTGGCGCGAGCGACGTTGTCTGTACTCTTTTCGACAACGGCAAATTGGCCAATCAGATTACGACATTACTGCATACTGTGGTAAAAAAGTAAATATCTGTGTGTATATAAATGCGTTTAATCATATTTTTCTGGAATGTATTACCTATAATAGGTATTGTGCGCGTTGGTGGACGTTGCAGTGAAAAGTTGGAGCGCTGCTCCCTAAAGGCTCGGCGGAATGAAGCTGCTGACAACAAGGAAACTCCATATACAATCTACAGTGCAAGAAGAAGTGCCCAAGACGAAATCAGAGAACTAAACAGAGAAGGATCCTTCGATCTTTGTGTTACTGTCCTAAAATTTTCCAGAAGAAGGATTCTCACCTTTCAAATTTTAATGAAATTCATGATGGTTCGTCATGTCAAATGGTTCAACAAATCTCCAGACAGCAACGATTATTTGTTATGTGAATGGTTGGGGCTGCACTTCGTTGCTAAGCGAAATGATACCAAGAACAGTGACTATGAAGCAAAAATGGAGAAAGTTTTTCAGACGCAGGAGTCAGCTCGGAACTTCGAAGATAACGAGGAGGAAAGAGAAATCCAACCTTCAGATGTAACTATCAGTACAACTGAAGACATCGAAAAACCAGTTTTCCTTCGTAACCATCTTCTTCGAGAAGAAATCATTAGTGAGCAGAAAAGTAATATTTACAACTTGTTGAAATTGTCGCTACCCGAACGATGGAATCTGTACAGGTTGTGGCTTCAGAAGGCAGAGAAATACTACATGAGGAAACTTCAGAGCAAACAGCCAGATTACGAAAGAGCATTGGCGCGTAAGTTTGAAGTGATGCAAGAAGAAGACTTTCATGTTCTCCAAAGTGCGAAGATCATTGGAATGACCACCACTTGTGCCGCCAAATACCGCCGTATACTCCAGCGGATACGCCCTAAAATTGTACTTGTTGAAGAAGCTGCTGAAGTAATGGAGGCCCACATAATTACGTCACTGACCAAAGACTGTCAACACCTGATTTTGATTGGTGATCACAAGCAACTCAGACCTAAACCGGAAGTGTATGTCTTAGCCAAGAAGTACCATCTGGATGTGTCCCTGTTTGAGAGAATGGTGAATGTGGGACTTCAGTGTGAGACCCTCAACGTACAACATCGTATGAGACCTGAAATTGCCGCCTTGATGAAACACATTTATGACGATCTTGAGAATCACAAGACAGTGGAGAAATATAAAGATATCAAAGGAATAAAGAAGAACATGTTCTTTATCAACCACAGTCATTTAGAGAATCCCTGCGAAGATTCGTACAGCCACGTGAATAATCACGAAGCTAAGTTTGTGGTGGCCTTGTGTCGGTATCTGTTACAACAAGGTTATAAAGCCCATCAAATTACCCTTCTGACAACCTACACAGGACAAATGTTCGCCATCAGAGACTGCGTCCAAGTGAGACAAAGGGACGACCTCAGCCAAGTGCGTCTTACAACAGTTGACAACTTTCAAGGTGAAGAAAATGACATCATTCTTCTATCGCTCGTGCGCAGTAACGAAGAAGACGAGGCTGGGTTCATCAAGATGGAAAACCGTGCATGCGTGGCGCTTTCTCGTGCTAAAAAGGGCTTTTACTGTATTGGAAACTTCACCTTTCTCTGCAAACACAGTGAAGTCTGGAACAAAATTGTCCACGATTTAAAAGCAAGTAGTAGCTTTGGAGAGTCTTTAACTCTCATCTGTCAAAGCCACAATGAAGAGATCACAGCAGAAACAGCCGAAGATTTCGAAGGAAAAGCTCCTGAAGGGGGATGTCAGCGTCCCTGTGAAGTGCGCCTGAAATGCGGGCATGCATGCAAACGGTCATGTCACCCAAATGATGTCGATCACTTGGAATATCGGTGCGGAGAGCCGTGCGTCAAGAAAATCGTTGGCTGTGACCACACGTGTTCAAAGCTTTGCTGTCAGAAATGCGACACATACTGTCAAGTGGTGGTGGAGAAGGCTTTACCATCCTGTGGGCATAAGACAACCGTGAAATGCGGAGATGATTTGAAGAAGGTCCAGTGCCGAGTGACGTGCGATAAAAAGCTACCCTGTTTCCACCGCTGTCAGAGCTACTGTAGTCAACCTTGCACAAGAAAATGCCAAGAGCTTGTCAAGAGAAAAGATTGGCCTTGTGGTCATGAAGTTGAGATTGCTTGCTCGGCAACTCCGGCAGATTGCTTAGTCCTTTGTGGTGCCACTTTGGAATGTGGTCACCCGTGCCCCGGGAAGTGTGGCGAGTGTCGCATGGGTCGAGTTCATAAGCGCTGCAAACTGAAGTGTAGCCGTGTATTGGTCTGCTCTCATGTCTGCAAGGCAGGGTGCACAAGCTCTTGCCCGCCTTGCACGGTATCTTGCGAAAACCGTTGCGTGCATTCGAAATGTGATTTCCAGTGTGGGGAGGCTTGCAAGCCTTGCGCTGAAAAGTGCAAGTGGGAATGCTTTCATTTCAAGTGTAGCAAGTTGTGTGGTGAATTGTGCGATCGCCCAAGATGTGACAGGCCCTGCAAGAAGTTCCTCAAATGTGAAAAGAAGAAGCGTCGCCGCCATCGCTGTCGAGGTTTGTGTGGAGAGCAATGTATTTGTGCTGTGTGCATGAAGAACGATGGCGACCCGATCACCCAAATTTTTTTAGGTGGAGAAGACGAATCTGGTGCACGTTTCATTCAGCTTCCGGACTGCAAACACATCTTCGCAGTAAAAGATCTTGATTAGTAAGTATGAAGCATTTGTTAGCTTTTTTCCGAAAATGCTGCATTATGACTTGGCAAGCCCCATTAAGCTTTGACAACATTATGGGATTTTGTTTTGGAACAAACCGGTGCTATTCTTGTCAAAACTGTTATGCTAAGCCCTTGATCTATGACTGAATTAAATTGATGAGGATTAGTGGGCTATAGTTCGGCAGCTC
Organism: Pocillopora verrucosa; assembly: GCF_036669915.1. Classification (NCBI taxonomy): domain Eukaryota; kingdom Metazoa; phylum Cnidaria; class Anthozoa; order Scleractinia; family Pocilloporidae; genus Pocillopora; species Pocillopora verrucosa. The sequence continues at coordinate 16,633,504 of NC_089324.1, read as the reverse complement.
CCATTGAGTCTTTCAGAGACAGTAAAAGGAGGTCCGTAGTTCGGGTAGAAGTCATTGTAAAGCAGGACAGTATAGGAATGATTGAACCTCTTATTTGAAAATGATCTATATTACTTTCCTTAGTCCTAGAACTTAACTATATCTTTGTCTTGGATCAAAATGTTTCATTAAATGTGAAAGTTATACAGACCGGTTCGTTAAATAGATGTTGAAATGAGTGGGTAGCAGAAACAGGCCGTTTCCTCATTACGAACTAGCACAACTACCTCTCAGCTCAGATGTCGATAGGTAAATGAGAGTATAAAGTTTAAATTTGTTTATCGAGCTTTGATTATAACGATTCCGAACAAGCAAGATTAAATAATAATGATATTCTTTACCGTAATTTTTTGTAGCTACATGGACATGCCTATTAACAGCGAAGATAACCGTCACGTGATTCAACTGAAAACTTGTCCTCGTTGCATGACTGCTATCCGAAGGAGCCAGCGATACGGTAATGTTATTAAACAGCAGCTGCTCGACATTGAGAAAGTGAAGGCCAAGGTCAACGGGAATCAGGATGAGATCGAAACTACGAGAGAAGATTTGAAAAGACGTTTGCAAGTTTTACGGCCGAAATTTGCAGCTAAGGAGGAGTGGAGCATATTGATGAAACGTGTCAACAAAATATCCAACTCAGTAGTAGCAGCTGTAGTCACAAACCAGGTGATGCTGATGGAGCGATTTCTCACGATAGACCGGAAGCTTAAAGCAAAGCTTCCCAACAACAGGAGTCAATCAGAAGGTATGTTTACAAGCGTGTTTTTTCGTTTGGCGCGTTTTGAATCCTTGTATTTAAAAAATGTCTGAGAGACAGGCCTCTGTTGTGGCCAATTAAGTTGCTGAAACCAAATGTCTTGCAATACCCCACCCCCACCCCCCCTCCCGACGGACCGACTACCTCGCTGACTGTAACACATCCTCTCTCAAGTAAAGGTGAAGGTTTGAACTTTAAGCTTGAGTTAGTATTAAGATGTATAAGGAAACTGGGATAGATATAGGGGCGGGGGAGGGAGGGGACGGAGCTTTTCTTTTGACGGCGAAGGGATTGACTCGGTTTATCGATTATCCTACTCTGATCAAAGAAAAAGATGGAAGTAAACCCTTTTTGCATTATTTGGTTACTAGGTTTGACTCTCCAGGAGGAATTGGAGCATTTAAAAACACGTGCAATATCCGGAACAGTTTCGGAGAGAGAGCTGTGCGACATAAACTTGGAATGTACGAGGATTAATCTGCGATTCGAACTGTGTCTGCTGAAACACAACATTACAAAACTCAACCTGACGCTGATGGAATCGCATGGTAACCTTTTGAGAGATGTGCAGGATGAGCTGTCCAGTGGTAAACTTATACAAACCGAGAGGCTTGACGAATTACTAGAGATGTTATCGGAAATTAGGTGGGTTATCAGATGATAACTTTCGTTTTTAAGATAATCATATCATACACAACGTGACCTTCTCCCAACCCAGGAGTTTTAAAAGACACCGAAAAACTATCAGCAAAGCCCGACGAAATGGTTGGGGTAACTGTAATGAAGTATCTAAAACAAAAAAGTTAGAAAATTTGCTATTCGCTTCTGTCTGTGAAAAATTTTATCTATATTAGATAGATTTAGAACCACATTTACGAGCGAGTCATTTGCCTTTTGCCGTTTTCGTACTTTTTTTCTAAATCTTTCTATTATTCTGAGGGTCTTCACTTTTGGTTACTTTACCTGTGGACAGCGTAATCCCAAGTGGGATTCCTGTGGGGGCAATTCGTTTCGGCTGCCTTTTGTGAAGGAAACAAAATCTTGAAATTTGTGACTTTTAAGGCACAGTAGGGTCGTAAAAACTGAAACAGTAACGGCGATGTCGATGGAGATAGTGTAAAACAAATTAGTTTCCTCTTTGTTTATTATAGGAAGGATTACCCAAGTCTTTGGCCGATAACGCCAGAAGAGAGACAACAAATCGTATCTGCCATGGGCTTTAAACAAGGTCATTGGTTCAAATGTCCAAACGGTCATCCCTACACTATAGGTGAGTGTGGTGGCGCCATGCAGAAAAGCACGTGCAATGAATGCGGAGCTGTGATTGGTGGAGCACATCACAGACTGGAAGACGGAAACCAATTAGCTCCTGAGATGGATGGTGCGAGACACGCGGCCTGGTCAGAACAAGCGAACATGGAAAATTACAGGATCGTGGATGAGGCGTAAAAAGGTTTAAAACTGAGTTTAAAATGTAATCAGCAGCTTATTAATTATACATTCAGTAGACTAGGCGGTGTAACATGAGGGGCAAAGCTAAAATAATTGTCATTTGTTGCTGTACGTCTCGCGTGCATGGTTTAGACCAAACGTCAGAGAATTTTATAAAAGTTTAATTGTAGCGGATAGTTTGATTTCATCTGCATATAAAAGTAGGGCGCGGACTGTAAGTGAACCAAAACGAGCACCACAGAACGCTGGAAAAGAAGCACTAAGCAGAAAGCGAATGGCGCGTCGTTACGAATGACGAACACAACAATCAAACGTCGGGCATGCGCGAAGGGATCAATTCTGGCCTGTCGCGCGCCAAATTCCCGCGCAAAATATCAAAGGATAAGTATATGTAATCACATGAGGCCAAGTACTATTAAGGATTAATTGCACGAGAGTTTTCAAAATTTTCCAAAATTGCCCGAGTCGCGAAGCGACGAGGGCAATTTGGAAAATTTTGAAAACTCAAGTGCAATTAATCCTTAATAGTACGAGGTCTCATGGGATTACTTGTTTATCAATAAAGGGCAAAATTTATACGAAGGAAAATCACGCGCGCAGTCTATTTTTAACAAATTTCAAGATAACGAATGGTTGCTATGCAACGGATTAGCCAATCATTAACAGGTAATCATGCCCTCTCTTGATTACTAAAAATGCCCTCGATTAAGAAAAAATGCGCTCTCTCTCAACCAATCAGCGCTCAGTAATTTTGCCCTTTATTGATAAACATAAGAAACAACCCCTCTCTCGCTGAAACAGTGAAAGAAAACTGAAGCGTTCATAGAAATCTCTAAAAAGAACCGAAAGTAGAGAAAAGGAAAATTCAAGGCACAAAACTTATGGAAGTACGGGTATTCTGTTATTTTTGCCATTCTGTTTTGAGCTTTACCAAAAATTATTAGCTTATAAAACACCATGACTAACTGCCTTGTGTCGTTGTTAGTCGTAACTTGCGTGAGACAACTTTGCTCTGACAGCCTGAAAGCACGTTACCTAGTCGTTGCCATATTCGCCCATGCGCAGACGTTTGACGGCTTGGTTGTTGTTACGCGGCGTGTAATGCATTTTTTTTCGAATCGGAAAAATAGGGTTAGGGTTCAGCGTTTTCTATAAGTTTCTGCTTACCATTTGCCACATCCGCCCTTAGAGAAAATTTCAAAAAAAATCCCCAGCGATTATTAGAAGAAAAGAATATTCTTGGCTTTTATTTCCTTAAAAAATTGGATATTGCGTTAGAAAGAGCATGCTAGGCGGGCTATTGTGTGGAAGTTTCAAAGTCAGCTCTTTTCGAGAAAATTCTCTCCGAATATTGAAACAAGTTGATTTTTTCGCTGAAAAAAATGGACCAATTAAACTAGATTTAGAAACGCTTACCTAAGAAATCTAATAAAACAAGGGACTTCATGTTCATGGGCATTACTATGTTTTGGGCCCCACTCAAATTCATTTTAGCCCAAGCCGCTGGGCAGGTGTGAAAAGGATTCTTAGAAGAGCTGAAAACATATTCATTCCCAAAATATTAACTTGATTCCTATCATAATCATTCTTATTGTCGCTTTAGAGGGCATTGAGAAAATAAAAACTGGAAAAAAATGACCACAAAGCAGTCTCAACAATTGCACATGCGTGTGAACGAGCCAAATTCTCTTTAGACACTGGTGTCCGATTTTGGACGCTAGTGTCCGATTATAGACACCAATGTTTGGTTGTAGACATGCACCACTGTTTCATTTTAGACACTATCGTTGGATTTTAGACACTGGTGTCTGATTTTGGACTCTAGTGTGCGATTTTAGACACTAGAGTACAATTTTAGGCACTAGTGTCTGATGTTGTCCAATTTGGGACGCGAGTGTCTGAGCTGAGACACCGTTGTTCGATATCAGACACTAGTGTTAGTTATAATAATAATTCCGCGAAGTAAACTGCCACAAAGACCCAGTAGTACCAGTCACGTTCGATTTTGTTGCGTGACATCTCCTATCAATCACGAATATGTCTTGTCTCGAAATCAGAATATTTTGCGAAATAGTATTAGCCAGTGGTCAAAAAGGGATCCTTGTTTTCCCACCTCTATAACCCTTTTGTTCTCGTAAGAAGTGATTCTGATTACTTCTAAGGAGATCCAGGTAATGAAAATTAAATTTAACGGCGCATGCAGAATACCTACGGCCAACTTGTGCATAAACTACTTGATCTAGAGATGAAACATGGTTGTGAACTTATAATTATTGGTCTTGAAGCAATGTAGGGTTTCTCTTATCTCCGGAAAATCAAAATCATCCATCTAACCCACAGACTAATAATCACAAGTAAAATCTACAAAGTAGTATCCTGCGCTTATTAAATTGCTGTTTGCAAAATTCGTCAATTTAGACACTGCAATCCAAATCGCTCTTCCTGCACAGCCAAATTCCACTACTCTCCATTACTATGTCACGTTTCGCCTCGCATTTGCTCAATAAAATTTGCACCGTAACATGATGATCTTCGTTTACAGAGTTTTCTCGCACTGGCATCTGATAACAAACCTTGAGGTTTCCGGCCTCGGAACGGAAATACCTCTGAACGCATTTTATGTGACTGCAAGTTTTTTTTGACTGATTGATATTAAAGACATGTGGCAATAAATTCCACAAATTTCTTTAGTCAGGAAAGCACAGGATTATTTTCGTCCGCTTCTCATCGATCCAGCCGCCAATGTTTACACGGTTCTTGTTTTACATCAGATAAAAAAAATCAAAGCAATTAACAATATTAGCTTTGTGCCTGAACTCGATAAATTTTTGTTCACTTGGAAGGTGATATTTCAAGCAACAATGCTTGAAAATATAGTATAAATCTCTAAAAAAGCCTCTCGATCGTTTTATGCGCGGTTACTACTCCAATCTGGTTTCGCGCTCGGTAGAGTTCGGGACAACTCATTACCACAGTGAGTGATTGAGCCAGTGACTCATTTGCTCATCGGAGTCCCCATAGAGACTCGTTTGCACGAGTCAAAAACTGATGCTTCGGAGAGTCGTGAAAAGGTCACGCTAGATTCTTTCACAGCTGATCCATCGTGTTTTTATTGTTGTTGCATAGACACTACTAACGAGTAAACTCCTCTCTTCCCACATATAACCCTTGGTGTAATGGTTCTAACTGAAATTGAAATTCGATTCGTTTGCGTGTCAACTCTGAACATTCAACCAATCACGAGGAAGACGCTTTTCTCGGAATTGATATGATGTCTCGAAGAAGCTTCCGCGAAGAGTAAACACTAAGTAATGTTTTCATTTTCTATGTCTGTTACGGAGGAAGTTCTTTTCAACAGCTCTTAAAAAGGTCAAGGTATGTAGAAATAGTATTTATGTATGCGGAAAATTGATTGTAGTGTGGTGTAGAAAACAACTGGTGCAGCAAAGTTACAATTCAGCGCAGAGGAGCCTTGAAATTACATCGTGCAGTTACGTTGGATAACATTGATTTTATCCACAGGAAAACCTGCACGTTTTTGGCAGTGTTTAGAGCTGTAGTCTAAACATAGAGATCTAGCTACGAGAAAATCGAAAAGCAGTTTCCTTTTCATGTAACTGTGTGACAAATATATAATGCTTACAAGCTTGAAATGAGGATGATTTGTTCAAGAATTATGTAAGAGTGAATTGATCGAGTACCAAAGGTTTACATTTGTTACCATTAACATCGGCTGTGCAGATTTAAAGAAAGGCATTTGAGGCTGATAACGAGCAACTAGTTTGTTGCTTAGCTGTGATGTAGCCCTAGTGATCTATGAAGAGAGATTTTCGGTCAATTATGCGTTATCAGCAGCGAGAGTTTCATTGGTATGGGAAGCCATTTTTGCCCTCGTACATTACGCATATTTTTTTCGCTGAGGTAACTAAACCTAGCTTTTAGAAAACCGATTTAATGCTCAAGGGAAGGAGAGTTAGATAATATTAACATAATGTCGTTGGGTAAGTTATTTTCCATCTAAAATTCAGATTATGTACGGTGTATGGAATGTTAGAAAGGAGAGCTTTCTGCGGGTAAACAAAAGCGAAGAAATCATGTTTTCAAGGTTTTTATGTTGTTTTCGATAATTATCGAAGGTCAATGTGCGTTGTGGTGAATTCCGAAACATTTCCTTTGAGAATTTCACATTTCGTCATTTCAAATTTTTCTACATATCTTCCACGAACAGTTTGGCAATTTCTTCCATGGTAATGCTAATATTTTAAACTGAAATCATTTTGTCGACAGCGACGTTTAAACAAAGTTGGCCAACAATGAACCAAGACATCGCTCACGATAGAAAATATTCATATGACTAGAAACTGTAATATGGGGCGAAACCGCAAGAGACGATACGGTGAAGCTGCTACTTTTGGCAGAACAAACCGAACGTCCGATTTTGAGGAAGGAAGGCGACGTAGTGAGAGCGATAAATGGTCATATGACTCACAAGCTTTCTCGCCTAAACGACGACGCCTAACAGATACGAGGGGAGGGGAGAGTCAAGAGGAGGCGGTACCTTTAGGATACAAGGCCTTGGAGGAAATATGGAAAGCAGATTCAGATGAAAATAGGATATTGGAACTAGACCTCAGATCTGAAAGATTCAAAGCGTTGCTAAGTTCCAAGACAAAAATAAATCCAGGTGTCATGAGGCTTACCATCTGTGTACTCCATCAGCTTTGTTGTTCCCGTAATATACTCTTATGTCATGTTGAAGAGTTGTTACGTTTGGTGATAGAAAGCAATTTCATGTGTTCACGACTGTCTGGTTTCATCAGCCGAATGATGTTTTATGCAGGAAAAGAATTTGATAAGTTCCAATCATCCGATCTGATCTTCAGTTTGGCGGAAGTATTTCTCCACTTCCTGCAGAGATTTGGACGCGAAGTAGCTCACGAAATTCCTGTGTTTGCGCTCGAAGACACCGTGATGCAACTAAAAGCAAAAAGGCGTTTACACGACGTAGGTACACTGGAAAAGAAAGTTTCCCAAGTCAAAGAACTGCGACAAGGAGTCATTAATCAAGAAATGATGCCTAACTGGGACGAAGAAGAGGAGTTGGAAGTCGAGCCCCCGCAGAGTTTTCGAGAACTCAGTGTTTTCCCAAAAGCCTCAGATCTTAGCATTTCACATAATCCCTTTCTTCGTGTCAATGTTGTCGACCAGCGCGGCTACAGAGATCTGGAACATTACTTAGATGTTCAGTTTCGGCTTGTTCGAGAAGACTTTATCATACCACTGCGGGAAGCTATCATGGAGCTTCGGAGGGACAGCGGCGGCCTAGCAGCTAGTGGCAGCAAGGACAAAGAACGCGCCAAAGACGTGTACTTCTACCGAGACGTCACTGTGTTGTATCCCGTATGTAATGCAAAAGGAAAGGTCTACAGGATCCGGTTTAACGCATTTCACCACACTGTGAGGAAAGTCCCTTGGGACAGATGTAAGCGTTTCAAGAATGGTTCCCTCTTGTGTTTAGCACCGGATGACTTTTACACGCCTTTTTTTGCCACAGTCGAGGGTCGAAATCCCAAAGAACTTTGCCTGGGTGAGCTTGATGTGCGATTTGAAGGTGTGGATCTCGAAACATTAAATGAATGGATCGATTCCAAGACGAAATTTGACATGGTCGAATCCAAAGCCTTCTTTGAAGCGTACAGATATGTGTTAGAAGGTATGAAAGAAATATATCCTGGAGACTTGCCATTTGAAAAGCACATTGTGAAGTGTAAGAGTGTCATTGGTGCTCCAGATCACAAGCATCAAACGAACTTCGACTACAACATGAGTGGAATATTACAAGATGAAATAGATGGTAGCAGTGAGTTGCGCCCGTTTGTTGAATATGACATTATCAGAGACAGAAACTCTGGATTTGTGCAGCACCGTCTGACTTCGAGCGAAGATGTGCTTTACAGTGACGAGGAAGACATGTCCACTGATAGCCAAGATCTTGTGAACGCTTTCGAATTGCAGTACTACCGAGACAGCCTGGGTTTTAACGACTCACAGCTGCGAGCATTTCAACTGGCGCTGACCAAAAAGTTTGCTGTCATTCAAGGGCCGCCAGGGACTGGGAAGACATATGTGGGTTTGAAAATCGCGCGTGTTCTTTTGGAGACAGCTTCCCTCTGGGAAGGAGAGGATGAGCCGACACCAATTTTAATGGTGTCTTACACGAATCACGCCCTGGATCAGTTCCTGGAAGGACTTCTGCCAATGCAAGGTAAGATTTACCTAATCCCACCCTTAAGGCTCTTTAAAATTCTTATGACACCCTTCCCCCGGCCCCCCCCCCCCCCGCCTCATTTGCATTTAATTAGCGGTCAATTTTCCATAGTCCCCCTTTACACTCTGTTATTGACGACTGATGACTGATCCCCCTAATCCTCCCCTGACCAACCACCACCCTCAGGTGAAAAAGGGACGACTGGTCCCTAAAGCGATCTGAAATTCTCAATTTTGCATTTGTCTTCCTCATAGGGATTGTTCGTGTCGGTGGGCGGTCTAAAAGTGAAAAACTTGAACCCAATATGCTCCACTTCGTTCGCGAGCAAGCTCGTGAAAACAAGGAAATTCCTGGCAGAATTACAAGAGCGAGAACAAAGACTAACAAGAAAATTAGAGCGCTGAAGGAGGATGGAGCTCTAGACCTGTCAATACTGGTGATGAAGCTTGCAAGAAGAGGAGTCCTGTCCTTTCATTTGATACATCAGTTCATGTTAGAACGCCACGCCCGGTGGTTTGAGAGACAATTCGACAACCATAATAAACGGAACGCGAACGAATTCTTCTGTAAATGGCTTGATGTGGAGAAACACGTGGATGCAAAAGACCTCAAGGACACAGATACTTGTGATTTCCATGACGAAGATTTTCAAAGGCAAGTTTCGTTCCGCACCTTTGCCGATGAAGACGATGCTCAAGAGGAAAGTGACTTCCGCATCGCAACCAAGCCCTCAGATGTGCTGATATGCGAAATCAACGACTCTAAAAGATCCTTGCAACTACAAAGAAACCTCCAAGCTGTAGAGGTTATGCCTGAGAACGAAGAAAAGCGCCTATTCCTCTCACAAGGGTTATCGCAACAACAGCGCTGGAATCTATACAGGCTATGGCTCCAGAGAGCTGAGAAAAACTATTTAAAACAAATACAAGACAAACAACCCGAATTAGAAAAATTTCAGGCTCGCTTGAACGAGTTGCGGGAGGAGGAGAACGCAATCGTTCTCAAGAATGCACGTGTCATTGGCATGACAACCACCTGCGCCGGCAAAAACCGCCGTATTCTTCAGCGGATTCGCCCCAAAATTGTTTTAGTTGAAGAAGCCGCTGAAGTACTCGAGGCTCACATTATTACTTCATTGACTCCAGGCTGTCAGCATTTGATTTTAATTGATGATCATCAGCAGCTAAGACCCAACCCCGCAGTCTATGATTTGGCCAAGAGGTTCAAGCTGGATGTGTCCCTGTTTGAGCGAATGGTGAAGGTTGGAATGCAGTGCGAGATGCTAAACGTACAGCATCGTATGAGACCTGAAATCGCTGCCCTGATGAAACACATTTATGACGATCTAGAGAATGACGAGTCGGTGGAGAAATATGAAGATATCAAAGGAATGAAGAAGAACATGTTCTTCATCAGCCACAATTACACGGAAGTGTCGTGTTATCAGTCGCACAGCCACGTGAATGAGCACGAAGCCAAGTTTTTGGTCGCGCTATGTCGATATTTACTGCAGCAAGGTTACAAAGCCGATCAAATTACCCTGCTGACAACCTACATGGGACAAATGTTTGCCATCCGAGAATCTCTCAAAGCTGAAAAAGATCAATCCTTGAGAGGTGTCCGTGTGACAACAGTTGACAACTTTCAAGGTGAAGAAAACGACATTATCCTTCTGTCACTCGTGCGCAGTAACAAAGATAAGAAAGTCGGATTTCTGAAGATTGTTAACCGCGCATGCGTGGCTCTCTCTCGTGCAAAGAAAGGTTTCTACTGCATCGGAAACTTTGACCTCCTTTCCACTCACAGTGACATCTGGCGGAAGATTGTAACAGATCTCAGAGCGAATGGAAGAATTTGCAGCAATTTACAGCTGGTTTGCCAGATTCACCACACAGAAGTCCGCGTCAAACTCGCCAGCGATTTTAAGAAAAAGGTTCCTAATGGGGGATGCCAGCGTGAGTGTAACGTGCGGTTGGAGTGCGGTCACACATGTAAACAGCTCTGTCATCCTGATGATGTTGAACACGAGAACTACAGATGTATAGAGCCATGCCGTAATACCATCAACGGCTGCTCTCACAAGTGCCCCAAGCTTTGTTTCGAAGCGTGTAAAACGAATTGTGCGGTTCCGGTGCGGAAAATGCTACCACTTTGTGGGCATTTCAATACCATGAGGTGTGGTCAGGATGAGAAAAGGGTGAAGTGCAAGGAAAACTGCGAAAAGAAGCTCCCGCAGTGTGGTCACCAGTGCCAAAACTTATGTGGAGAACCCTGCACGAAAAACTGCAAAAAAAGCGTTAAGAGGCGGGATTGGCCATGTGGACATGATGTGACAGTCGCGTGTTCTGCTAAGCCCAACGAATGCCTAGTACCCTGCTCCTCCATATTGGAATGTGGTCACCAGTGTTCTGGAACCTGTGGAGAATGTCGAATGGGTCGAATTCATAAGCGGTGCAACCAAAGGTGTGATCGTCTGTTAGTGTGTTCGCACAAGTGTAGAGAATCTTGCATCGCAGCGTGTCCACCGTGTTCAAGGCAATGTGAAAACCGATGCGTGCATAACTACTGCGCGAAACAGTGTGGTGAGCTGTGCGTGCCGTGCAGTGAAGAATGCACGTGGAAATGTCCGCATCACAAGTGCTCTAAGCTTTGTGGAGAGTTATGCAACAGGCCAAGGTGCAACGTACGGTGCAACAAAATCATCAAATGCGGAAGACGTCGTCATATCTGCCACGGTTTATGTGGAGAGCAGTGTGTTTGTGTCTCCTGTGACAAGAATGACGGGTCTTCCATTACTGAAATTTTCTTTGGTGAGGAAGACCAAGACGATGCACGTTTCATCAAACTATCAGACTGTAAACACATATTTGAAGTAACAGGACTTGACAAGTAAGTTGATTCCAATTTGTGTTAAAGTATTTGAAAATACAGCGAAAACAGTCAGCGGCTTATTTTACTTAAGAAACTTAAGAAACCCATAAGATTCCAATAGGAATAGAGGATGGACAGTAATGATAAGAAAATGGATCCATTACTCAAAATCGCCGTGTCAGCGGTGTGGTCGACTATGGCGTTAAGTAAACTTGGAAGACAATCCACACTGAATCTACGAAGTACTTAGTGCCACAAATATATATACCGCTGACAAAAAGCCTTAGATGGACTCAAAACGTTTTCATTTTACCTGGAAAAGGAGACAAATTCAGGAAATGGTACATTCTATATCACACTCTTTTCTGCAGGTACATGGACGACGAAGAAAGTGGCGCGATTAAACTCAAGTCCTGTCCTCGCTGTCTCACCCCCATTCGTACGAGCCTACGATACAGCAACGTTATTAAACAGCAGCTATGCGACATAGAGAAAGTGAAGATACGTGCTTGCGGTCATCCGAACGAGATGAAACACACCAGGAAGAAATTACAAGCACGTCTTACAGGCTTAAAAACGATTTTTGCCGACAAGATGGAGGAGTGGAAAAGACTGGAGAGCAGTTTGAAAGGAATGACCAGAGTAACAGTGGCAGTTACAGAAAACCGGGTGATGTTTATGGAGAAGTTTTGCGTAATAAGACAGAAGTTGGATCAATGTTTTCTGTGCCATGCACCTCGAAACTTGAGCACTGACATCGTTATGACAGGTAAGTACGAAATTATGAAGGTTTCTTATCAACCTTTGTATACGCCGGTGGAGTCTTACAGCTAATGTCATTACGGCAGAGGTTATCAATAGGTATTAAAGAAGCGCATTTTGATCAACGTTGGTACCGGACCAACTGTGGACCTACCCCTAAACTAACCCAACATTAACCCTGACTTGTTATCAGTTGACTGTTGTTCGGCTAGGGGAGGGGTAGGTGCGTAGGTGCTCTGATACTGACTTTGATCTCCAGGTTCTCACAAATCGAATTTGACTTGACATTGTCGATACTTCTATTGACTGTGGCTCTCGATCAATCAGCACGAAGGAATTCAAGTAGCAGTCCGTTTGAGATCCAGCCCACTCGGACCATCGGACTTCACTATAGGAAATTTTTCTGACTGTTTCTAAAACCGACGTAGCAGTGGAAAGTGCCTTAGAAAATCTCGCAGGGAACGGAAAATTTATTCCCGTTATCTATTTGCTAAAAAATTATAGAATTTTGGAGGAGAAGTTACATTTTAATCCCTTAGGGTCACTTGCATTTACATGGAAAATTTCGGCGTCCCTGTATGAGTTTCTTATTTTTGTTTCCATGAATAGCTATGGCAGTGCAGAAGGACTTAGAGTATCTGAGGAAACGCTTCATGTCTCAGGGAGTCACAGAGAGGGAACTGCATGATATAAAAGTTGAATTCACTCGACAAAACCTCCAACTTGAGCTGTGTTTGTTGTGGCACAACGCCAGGAGCCTGGGCTTAAACCTTAAGAGGAATTACCGTAAAACTATGACGTCGATACAAGATGAACTGTCCAGCGGCAGAATTGTGAAGGAAGAGAGACTTGATATGTACCTGGGAAAGTTGGGTGATATCAGGTGACTTAACCTTTTTTTTATGTGTTGAAGTGCGTACTACTTCATTGGATGACTGCAAGGGTCAGGCCGGTTCGTCAGCCGGTATACCTAGCAGTTTTGTGCGTCTTCGAATGAGAAGTGAATAGGAGTCGCGGAGTAGATGGTGGAGATTTTCTCCTCTTCATGCTCTTGTGGCTTTGAATGAGATTTAGATGAGAATAAATGCTCTAAAAGCAAACTGAAATCAAAACTTCCCCCCTTTTAAGCGTCAAAGTCATATTTTTGGTCCTGAACTCTTGTTCGACTTGCTTATATCTAGAGTAATTGACAAAATGGGTGGATAACTTTCTCTGAGGAAATTATCATTATTCATCTCTTGAGAGGGGGCTAGAGGATTTTAGTTGTGTTATAATAAACCTCACCTGATCCCCTATAAGGTTCTGTAATATTTTCCTAATCCCCCTCTCTGGCAGTTAATTAGCAGACAGTTCTCTATAGTCCCCCCCTTATAATCTCTTGGCGGCGACTGATATCCCCTCTGTTTCCCTGGAGAACCATGTGACCCTCCAAAATTTTCCACTCCCCCTTCCCCTCCCCAAGGCAATAAATAATGATTGATCTCTGCGACTGTTTCTCCCAGTTACACCTCTGCTTTGCTTAGCTGCCATTTTGTCAATTTAGTTGATTTTCAGGTGCGCAAATCTTTCTGTAAAGTTCGTCGTTCTTTCTGGACCTTTGCACTTCCCAGAATACACGTCCAATTTTTTTACCCCGGAGTTTTCCAAGTTGTTTTCAGTATCTCTTGAGACGTGTGGTTGTCTCATTGAAGTGGATGATGTGCTGCTCCTTTTAATTTTAGGCGCGCCCACCCAGCTCTCTCGCCGTTGACACCTGAGGAAAAAACTCAGATCGTAGCAGCCATGAACTTCAAAACGGGTCATTGGTTTAAATGTCCCAATGGACACGCCTATGTCGTTGGTGAGTGCGGTGGCCCCATACACAGAACCACATGTCCTGATTGCAGAGCTGTGATTGGTGGTTCAAATCACAGTCTGGAGGAAGGAAACCAATTGGCTTGGGAGATGGATGGTGCGAGGCGCAAGGCATGTAGACATTGTTAATGAAACATTGAATGGTTTTACCATGAACTTTAACTTAAGCCCACATTGTACATGTGTATTTTTTTTCTACTCTACTGCAGTCCTTGAGAAGGTGTAATATTACCTTGATTAACAAGATGCAGAACTAAAATAATTTGTGGCGATTCGCGCTAAGCGAGAAATTTATTTGCTGCGCACCTTGTGGAAAAAATATTCTGAGTTTAGAGCTCGAGTGGGCTAATTTTTAGTTTGCCACACTTTTTTTTACATTAAATTTTCTGTTTCATTGTTACCAGCTATTAAAAAGCTCCTTTTTCTCAAGTTCCTTTGCGCATGTCAGGTTTTCTGGCGGCGTCCTCCGTTGTTTTGTCTCATGGCTGGTTAATCTTTGATTAGTTGTGATCAGTGTATTATTACTGTTGCTTGCCTTTCATAAGCCCTCGAAACTTTTAAATCGATTGATTTGATACCAGCAGATAATTTAAAGTTGAAGAGTATTAACTCAACAGTAGACTAGTTATGATTTATTTTCTAAAGTAACACTCAACACAGACCAAGAGAGCAATTTTCAATTGAGAGTCGAAAGTAGAGCGGAATTTGTTTGTTTTTGCCTTTTTTTTTTTTTTGCTCTGTCATTGGTCCCGAAAACTCGAGTCACTCTCTCAACTAATCAGATGCAAAACTAAAACCAATCACGACTTGGTCACCCGCGTTTTCTCGCGCTTCAGGCAGTTTGATTGTTTTAGTTTTGAGATCTCATTGGTTCTTAAAGTTATTTTCCTTCCTTTTGATTTGCCCCTGTGATTACTTTGATTTTCTCAATCGAAAAACGCTCTATAGACAGCTTGAGCAAAAGGAATCGTACGATTGAGTACCGCTCATGAATTCCTTTTTTTTTTTTTGGAGGGGAGGGGGGGGGGGGGTTTGAGGTCCGTTTCTCGAAAATAGTGGTAGCTTAACTAGCGCGAAACTATACTTGAAAATCCAAATGTATAAAGTAGAACTTTATCATCTCAAACATATCCGATATGTTTGGTTTCTTAATATTTTCATTTCTGAATTTTAATACTATAAATACCACGATCTTGTTTGTTGAGTCGTAAAGAAAATAACAGCAACAAAACAGCAACAAAAAAGCAAAAAACAACCCGCCTTTTGGGGACTGGGTACTACTGAGAAACGCCTCCCCTGGTGTTACATCGAGCATATACCGTGATCATATTCATTTATACTCTTGTTATTTTTATGATTTTTATTTTTTGATAAGAAAAAGAATGAGTCGGCTTCATTCCTAGGTAGACAGTAATCTCGTTTTAGTCTTGATTTGTAACAACTTAAGATTATAAACTGGTTATTATCTCTTGGTAGCAACTGTAGTTCGTGTTAGGATGGCTAGATTTACTTCTGTACAGCTATCACGTGTATTTCTGATTTAAATTTTAAAGAGTTCTTACTACAAGATATGTATTGCAAAGATGAAGGTGGGCTCCATGATTGAATTAGTAACAGATCAGAGTTGGAGCAATTTTCAATTGGGTGTCGAATATAATTGGGATTTCATTGCTTTTTGCTTTTTCTTGCTTTTTTATTGGTTTAAAATACTCGTGCTACAATCTCAACCAATCAGGAGCAGTTCTAAAAACAGTGGTGACTTGGTCACGTGTGTTTTCCCGCGCTCGTGTGCGTTTGCTGTTTTTTACTCTAAGGTCTTATTGGCTTTCTGAGATATTTCCTTCGTTGTGATTGGTCGTTGAGGTAAATTAGGTTTTGGTTTTACTGCTTTCAATTTAAAAATGCTCTTAAGGACTTAATGGAAAATTAGGAGCCAGATGGAAGCTGTAGGTGGTATTCTTAGAATTGAATGAATTAGTATGAGGACAGTTTGTTCGGTTTACTCGCAAGTATAGAGGAACAGCATAAGTTACTTCCGCTGACCCAGTTCAGTCGAGAAAGTCAACTCTGTAACGAAGTCTCCAGAAATTAATAGAACATTGATTTACCACAACGCTATTGCATAAGCTGAGCTAGAAACTTCTCCATATTCAGGAACATTAGCGTCTAGAATGTTCTTGCTGCTAAAAATAGTGTTTCAGAAATAAGTATGATGTAATCGGCTACTATAAATAAGGTTCGAGATCGTAAGGTTTTCAGAAGTTTAAGATAAATAATAAAGTGTTTAAAAAGGAAAACAAGAATCGTCTCCTGGCTTCGTGACACAGTCTTCTCAAAAGTAGATGGCACTTTTTGTTAAAAACATTTTCCACGTTCTTTCCTCTTCTAACTTTCCTCTCTTCAATTCCTTAACGCCTCAACTTTTGGTCTCAATTTTATTGTTTCCCTTGATTAGCGGGCAGCTCAAAAAGGCGTAGATTGAGTGCATCTCCAGAAAATCCCCTCTGAACATGAAAACATTAAAATTTTTGTTTATGAGAAAAAATCTAGATTTAATCTAGATGTATTCTAGGGTTAGAGTTAAGCCTAAGGTCCCCAAAGGCTCATTAACGAATTTCTTTTTCAATATTTGTGCATTTATATCTCAGTTAAAAGAAGGAATTCCGGAACAATTCATAGCCTGTAAGAAAAAAAAAATCCCTACTGAATATTAAAACAATAAAATTTTATTAATGACTTTGAACACTCGGTTTTGCTCGTGGTTCTTCCAAGTTACTAAAAGCTCATTAACCAATTTCTGTTGTTACAATATTCAAGCGTTTATATCTTTGTGAAATAGAGGAATTCCCAGTCAATTTATAATGCGTTAGAAAGAAATTGAGTAGGTGTGACTTGTGTGTACGTTTCAAAGTTGTAATCATTTTACGGGCCGAAAATATCCCTTCTGAATATTGAAACAATAGAATTTTGTTAATGAGTTTTAAAACTCAGTTTTTCTCGAAGTTCTTCCAAGGAACCAAAAGGCTCATTAACCAATTTCTATTGTTTAAATATTCATGTGTTTATATCTCAGTGACAAAGAGGAATTCCGAGAAAATTTTCAATTTTGTAGAAGGAGCTTGGTTAGCTCTGGCTTGTGTGCAAGTGTCAAAGTTACAGTCCTTTCATGGAGCGAGAAAATCCCCTTTGAATATTGAAAGAATAGAATTTTGTTAATGAGTTTGAAAGCTCGGTTTAGCTCGTGGTTCTTCCAAGTTGCCAAAAGCTCATTAACCAATTCCTATTGTTTTAATATTCATGCATTTACATCTCAGTGAAAAAAAGGAATTCCAGGAAAAGTGTAAATTCGTTAGAAAGAGCGTAATTAGCTGTGTATTGTTTGTAAGTGTCAAAGCATGATCTCTTTTGTGTGCCGAGAAACCCCTTCTGAATATTGAAACAATAGAATTTTGTTAACGAGTTTGAAAACTCAGTTTTTCTCGAGGTTCTTCCAAGTAACCAAAAGGCTCATTAACCAATTTCTATTGTCTAAATATTCATGAGTTTATATCTTGGTGAAAAATTGGAATTCCGGGAAACGTTTCAATTTTATAGAAGGAGCTTGATTAGCTGTGGCTTGTGTGTAAGTTTCAATATGAAAGCCCTTTTATCAACCGAGAAAATCCCCCTTGAGTGCGAAAGCTTGGTTTTTTTCGTGGTTCTTCCAAATTTCCAAAAGCTCATTAAACAATTTCTATTGTTTAATTATTCATGCATTTATATCTCAGTGAAAAAAAGAAATTCCGGGAAAACTTTTAATTCATCAGAAAGAGCTTGATTCGGTGTGTATTTTGTGTAGTGTCAAAGTTACAGCTCTCTTGTGTGCCGAAAAAATCCCTTCTGAATATTGAAACAATAAAATTTTGTTAATGAGCTTGAAAACACAATTTTGCTTGTGGTTCTTCCAAGGTACCAAAAGCTCATTAACCAGTTTCTATTATTTTAACATTCATGCCTTCATATCTCTGTGAAAAAGAGGAATTCCTGAACATAATATAGCTCGTTAAAAAGAGTGCAATTAGCTGTGTTGTGTGTAAGTATAAAAGTATGAGCTCTTATGTGGCCTGAGAAAATCCCCTCTGAATATCGAAACAATATAATTTGGTTAATGAGTTTGAAAACTCGTTTTTTCCCGTGGTTCTTCCAAGTTACCAAAAGCTCATTAACCAATTTCTATTGTTTCTCTATTCGTGCATTTAAATTTCAATGAAAAGGAAGGATTCCGGGAACAGATGAAATTCGCTAGAAAGAGCTTGATTATTTGTACATTGAGTACAAAAGTCAAACTTATAGCTCATTTGTAGTCTGAGAAAATTCCCTCTGAATATTGAAACAATAGAATTTTGTTAATGAGTCTGAAAACTCAGTTTTTCTCGTGGTTCTTCCAAGTAACCAAAAGCTCATTAACCAATTTCTATTGTTAAAATATTCATGCCTTTATATCTTTGCGAAAAAGAGGAATTCCTGAAAGAAGTTTCAATTCTTTAGAAGGAGCTTGATCAGCTGTGGCTTGTGTGCAAGTTTTAAAGTTAAAGCCCTGGTATGAACCGAGAAAATCCCCTTTGAATATTGAAATAATAGAATTTTGTTAATGAGTTTGAAAAATCGGTTTAGCTCGTGGTTCTTCCAGGGTACCAAAAGCTCATTAACCAATTTCTTTTGTTTCAATATTCGTACGATTATATCTTTGCGAAAAAAAAAAATTCAACGACAATTTACGGCTTGTTACAAAGAGCGAGATTAAGTGTATATTGTGTGTAAGTGTCAAAGTTACAACTCTGTCATGGGCCGAGAAAATCTCCTCTGAATATTGAAACAATAGAATTTTGTTAATGAGTTTGAAAACACGGTTTTGCTCATGGTTCTTTCAAGTAACCAAAACCTCATTAACCAATTTTCATTGTTTCATTATTCATGTGTTCATTTTTCTGCGAAAAAGGGGAACTCCCTGATAATTTATAGCTCGTTAAAGAGAGCTTGATTAGCCGAGTATCGTGTGCAAGTGTCAAAAATATAGCTCTATCATGGGCCGAGATCCGTACGGATATTTCATTTATTGCAGTCAGTTTTAAATCTTACTATATGCTAGGGTGAACAATACCATCGAAATTACCCTTATTAACCTAATAAAATCACATGTAACACAATTTTTCCGTATTAGCAAGCCTATTTTCTATGACTGATTGTTGGTTATACTTTTTTAAAGTGATATTTCCTTCCAAGCAGAGTATTTCCTTGGAGACTCGTGGTAGGCTAAGGTGTTAACTTGGTCTAACTGGCATACTGCAAGGGTAGGAATGTCGGTATGTTTGGATGCTTTTCCGCAAAAACGATGAAAATCGAGATGGGAATTTTCATTGTTATTTTCAGTCCTGTTTAAGCGATAACAACACTAATCATGAAAATAACAATTTTCTCGATTGTGATTAGTTTAAAAAACTCTTATTTTCCACTTATTCACTTGCCAAGTTGTTATCGGACAGTTCAATAAGCCAATCACATTCAAAGTTGTAGTGTGCATCGACCAAACACATTCAAAGTTGCAGTTTAAATCAACCAATCACAACCTTGGTTCTAATCATCATAGAAACAGTGTACAGTGTACGTCTCCTTTGTCAGTCTTTTAATACAAATTTTTTCTTTTTTTCCTAACTTGGTTCTTCTTCTTTTCTCAGAAATTTTAGTTTTTCTTGCGCGTTAGTCCGGTTTGTTATCACTCGTATGTTTACAGACCGAATTGGATTCCACTCAGTCCTATTACCATTACAGATCCATACAACAACAAATAACATGTACACAGCACCTTTCCTTTATAGCAGACTCTATGTCTAACAATACCAGGTACTTCTCGAATTATTTAAATCGGTAATCAACTTGGATTTGTGGTGAGGAGAAAAGTTTTAATGCCCCCAAAATGGCCCGCCGATCTGAATACTTGTGGCTAACATTGCCACAACAGAATCCATTACGAATTTAAACGTGCACTATAGAAAGAGGCATAGTTAAATTCTTAAAGGGGGGGGGGGGGGGGGTTGGGTGGGTGAGAACTGTCTCTCCACGCACCCAGGGTACCCACCTGACTACGATGCATGTTGCCAACTAAGAGAAAAATAGTCTAAGAATAAATGTTAGGAGCACCTTGACCCCTCCTTCCGGCCACGCCACTGTTATAACTGTCTATCATATTTCTTTTCTAATAATGAGTTCTACTGACCATTCGTGTCTGAGCTCTTATCCTCAAATTACTGAGCCTTAACTACTGTAATCCTATCAAAATCAGATGAACTTTGGAATTAGGTCTTAAAATATTCCCTGCAAGTTACTAAAAAAAAACCTATTACTGTGATATGACCGTCAGTAAAAATCATTAATTTGCCTATCACCATCAAAAGCTATAAATCAAAGCAATAAAATAGTTTTGTGACGCAGTTTCAACTGAGTGTCAGATGTGATCTTGGACTACATTGCTTTTGCCTTAATTCGCTCCTTGACTGATTTAGAAAACTCGAGCCAACCTCTTAACCATTCGAGTACAAAACTAAAATCAGTCACTCTCGTTTTCCCGCGCTTTTCATTTGCGTTCCCGCCAGCTTCTAACATTACTCTACCTTTCTGAATGACTATCATGATAAACGTGGTTTTCTTCGAACGACACCCAGTCTTAATGGGCTCTATTAACATAAAAAGTCATACTATTTGATCTAAGTTTCCATAGTTAGCTAAGTTTGCCTGTTCAGACCAGGCCGAGTACCTTGCACCATCCATCTCAGTCGCCAATTGGTTGTCTTCCGCAAGTTTGTGATTTTCTCCACCAATCAAAGCTCCGCAATCAGGACACTTGCTCTTCTCCATAGCGCCGCCACACTCTGTAATGACGTAGATATGTCCCTGGGGACATTTGTACCAATGCCCGGGTTTAAGGTTCATGGCAGTCACAATCTGTTTTTTTTCTTCTGGCGTCAATTTGTTTAAGCGGGGATTGGTTGTCCTAGACAAGAAACAATTTTTCAGTCTCAAGTCCCATAATAGTCTCTCACTTTGAGCAAAATAACTGCCGTAACTAATCAACCCCCATAAATTTCTTGAAAAATTAGTTCAAACACACTCTTTTTGATAAGCTTTTCTATCTTCATGACGAAGCCTGGACATGTGTTACATTGAGTCTGAAAATACCCCGACAAGAATTACCAAAATGTAGGAGTCGATTCATTAAGCTCATTCTCTTTTAAATACTACTTGTGTCGTGGAGCGCAACAAGGTTCGGGCACCGTGCAATATCTTTAAAAAACTTTTCAGTCATTAAGCTCAAGCGATCCTCACAACATTACTTTTTGCAGGAGAACGTCGTTTTTTGAGTCGAAATTTTATTATTTGAAGACATATTCCTCCTAGGACTTAAAACGTACCGTATAGTTGCAATGTTATTCACTAGTTTATCCAGTTCTTCGTCTGCTATGCGCTGACCGCCGGACAGTTCCTTTTGTATTGCAGTCATCATTTGGCGGGAAGGTTCGTCTAACTCCACTTCGAGGCTCCTGATGTCACAGTTCAGCGAATACAGCTCCAGTTGAAGATTGAGTCTCGAGAATTCGGTGTTAATGTCTCGCAGCTCTAGCTGCCCTACTCTGTCAGACAGAAGCCGCTTCTTTAGGTAGCTCAGCTCTTCGGTCATTCGCTGGCCTGTTGATAATACAGACGAACTTGGTAAGCTTTTTGGAAGCTGTGTAGCAAATTTAGTGAAATTTCAGAGCTTGAATTCTCATAAATACACTGAGCTCTTTGATCAAATACTTAAAATACTTTGGTGTTAAAATCTCAACTTACGCTGTAACTTCTTTTCAGAGCAGTTCTCTGGATACACCGTTCCTAGAACGCTTTGCATTTTCTTTCCTGTCGAGTCCAAACGCTGAACCAGCATGAGCTGGTTTTCAATGATCGCGGCTATCATCTCAGATTTCATTGTTTCCCATATACTGTTTTTCCGTTTTTCTAAGTATGCTTTGACACTTTGGTCAACCGTCTTTAACATCTCACTAGCACGAACGAACAGTCTTCTTTTCTTCCTCTCCAATTCTGTCTTGTTTCCCATCAATTCTCTTTTCACTCGCTCGATATCTTGTCGCTGCTGTTTGATGACTTTTCCGTATCGCAGGCTCTTGCGGACTGGTGTATTACATC
This sequence comes from Pocillopora verrucosa, assembly GCF_036669915.1. Classification (NCBI taxonomy): domain Eukaryota; kingdom Metazoa; phylum Cnidaria; class Anthozoa; order Scleractinia; family Pocilloporidae; genus Pocillopora; species Pocillopora verrucosa. The sequence continues at coordinate 16,611,281 of NC_089324.1, read as the reverse complement.
GCGGACACTGCTTTCGCCTAATCACACCATCATCTTGGTCCATCCATCTTTGAACAAGAAGAAAAATTGATATAAGAATTCATCATCATAAATGGCTCGCATTAATATCCAGCATAACTCTGCACAGCGATATATCCCGTTTAATATAAAATCACACGAGAAGAAGACCGACACTGAAAATAGCCTAAATACAACGTGCACCCTCGTTAGTCGATAAGTGTGTTGAGATGAAAGCCGGTATGTAGACACGGTTAAGACGTTTAAGTTTTGTCAGAAACATCTTTAAATAGAGATCGTTCTCGCGTTCACAAAGCTCATCATTTGCAAAAACCTGTCTCAATAGGCGCCCAAGTTTTTGCAAGCACTAGGTGTCAATCAGTATCATATGTAGTAATGGTAATAAAAATAACACAACCCCACCTCCTTTCAAACATCGACTACTAGGCTACTATCCGCACAACAGTCGAACGATGAAATTCCTTACCGAACGAAAGGGGGAGACATAACTAACCTTTCCTTGGTTGTCAACTTGACAAGTCCGCGAATGTATACCTAAGTGCGTGGATGATAGGTATAATCCTATTGCTTTTTCTAATATGTACAGCATAATGCTAGTTCATACCTATCCAGGCAAGTTACTTCAAAGACATGCTGGCAGTCTGGAAGCTTGAGGAACCGAGCAGATTCGTTTTCCTCCGTTCCGAAGAAAATCTCTCTCACTGGAGTACACTCAGCACAAATGCACTCTTCTTTGCACAAACCACAGCAGTCGTGGCCACAAGACAATACTTGGTTGCATGGTTCGTTACATCTTGGTCTTTCACACATCTCACTGCACTTCTTGGTACAAGCGTGATGAGGACACTTCCAAAGACATTCCTCGTGGCAAGGTGTACACGGCTCTCCACACTTTTCTGGGCATTCACTGTGCCCGCACAAGTTTTCACACTTCGCGCTACACGGCGGACACGACTCTTTACAACGCGACATGCACGAATGGGAACAAATCAGAACACGACCACAATGCAGCTTGCATCGTTTGTGAATACGACCCATGCGACACTCGCCACAAGTACCAGAGCACGTGTGACCACATTCCAACGTGGCTTCGCAAGGATGAAAACAATCATTAGGAGTTGCCGAGCAGGCGATAGAGACTAGATGTCCACAAAGCCAATCGGTTTTCTTGACAATCTCGCGGCATTTCTCCGTGCAGCTTTCTCCACATTTGCTTTGACATCTATGACCACATGAAAGGTCCTTCTCACACCATTTTTGGCATTTCAGCATCACGGGATTAGTGTCACATCTTACCAGCATAGTGTGACCACAGATTGGCAACTCTTTCTCAACCTCTATTTCACAGTTTTGCTCACAGACCTCCCAGCAACGCTTTGGGCACGTATGGTCACATCTTGCCCTTTTCTTTTCACAGGGTTTTTGACAGCGAAATTCCACGTGATCTCTGTCAGAAGGATGACATGCCAACGGGCACGCATGACCGCATTTCAGGCGCACCGCACATGGTCGTTGACACCCTCCCATGGGAACTTTTGTATTAAAATCTTCTGCTGTTTTAACACTGATTTCATCGTTATGGATTTGACAAACGACGGGCAAGACATTTCCAATACTGCTACTACCTTTCAAAGCTGTAACAATCTTCTTCCAAATGTCACTGTGTTTTGAGAGAAGTCCAAAATTTCCAATGCAGTAGAAACCTTTTCTTGCACGCGAAAGAGCAACGCATGCGCGGTTAACAATCTTGATGAATCCGACTTTCTCATCTTTGTTACTGCGCACGAGCGACAGAAGGATGATGTCGTTTTCTTCACCTTGGAAGTTGTCAACTGTTGTCACACGCACATCTCTGAAGGATGAATCGTTTTCAGGTTTAAGGGGTTCCTTGATAGCATCTTCTTCTTGAAGGCAGTCTCTAATGGCGTACATCTGTCCCGTGTAGGTTGTCAGCAGGGTAATTTGATCGGCTCTGTATCCTTGCTGCATTAAATGTCGACATAGCGCGACCAAAAACTTGGCTTCGTGCTCATTCACGTGGCTATGCGACTGATTACAAGAATCTTCCATGTAGTTGTGGTTGATAAAGAACATGTTCTTCTTCATTCCTTTGATATCTTCATATTTCTCCACCGACTCGTGATTCTCGAGATCGTCATAAATGTGTTTCATCAAGGCAGAGATTTCAGGTCTCATACGATGCTGTACGTTTAGCGTCTCACACTGAATTCCAACATTCACCATTCGCTCAAACAGGGACACATCCAACTTGTACCTCTTGGCTAAATCATAGACTGCGGGGGTGGGTCTCAGCTGCTGATGATCACCGATTAAAATCAAATGCTGACAGCCTGAGGTCAATGACGCAATGATGTGAGCCTCCAGTACTTCGGCGGCTTCTTCGACTATGACGATCCTGGGGCGGATCTCCTTGAGAATGCTGCGGTATTTTGCGGCACACGCGGTCGTCATGCCAATGACACATGCCTCACGCAGAACTTCGTATTCTTCCATTCTAATGATCTCCTGCTCTCTTTCTACAGCTTGATCATACTCGTTTTGCCTCGTTAGGAAGAGCTTCTGATGATATTCCTCTGCCCTCTTTCTCCACAGCCTGTAAAGTCTCCAGCGATCTTTTGTTTCCAACCGGTAAATATCATCAAGATGCATCTCCTCGTCTCCCGTCATGAACTCTTCACTTAAAATATTTCGTCTTATCTCCTCAGGGTAGGTCGTGTCTTCAGGCGAGAGGATTGCTATTTGATTGCTATGAGCTATGTGGTTGAGGTCTTTGTCGTCAAAAGGCTCGTTGTCAAAATCTGCATCATAGCCATAACCATATACTTCTCCATCCAAGTCGCCATAAAGAGGGAATTCTTGTTCACGTTTATCTCGCCTATTAATTCGCAGCCAGTGGAGAAGAGCTTCGTCAATTGATTTCGGTCCAGCTTCTTCATCAAGTTGGGAGTAATGTGCTTTCAGCGCATAATCATGATGACCAAGGACTTTCATGGACACCACGCTGGTTCTCAAACTTCGTAAAATAGCGAAAGATCTTTTGGAGAAGAATTTTTGCCCCTTAGTGTCATTTTCAGTCTTCAATTTGGCTCTGTAAATTTCATCTGGAACCACTTTTTTCCAACGTATTTGCCTGCGAAGGTTCTTCAAGGAATAATTTTCAAGTTTTCTACTTATTTTACGGCCACCAACACGAATGACATCTAAAAATGACACAGAAAAACTTAGTCAGCTTTATTTAAGGTGTTTGCTGAGTAACTAGATAAAACAATAATTCTTTTAAAAAAATTTAAAATTTAAACTCGATGGAGACTCATTGCTGGGACTTAACTTTCACAAATTAGTTGGCGACAACAATGGAAAACTGTTCCGTGGATCACGATGTTCTTAAAAAAGAACCATCCTTACTTCTACAATGCAGGACAGAATATTTATCATTTGCCGTAAATCTGGATTCTTTTTTCTAGGGAAGGTAGAGTTTATATTGATCGCCACTGGCTTCAATAATAATAATAATAATATCAAACACATCTCACTTTTCGTTGTTGACAGGACTCCTTCCAAAAACTGGTCCAAGGCGTGATTTGTATGGGACACCATTAAGATTGGTTTCCGTTCCTTCTCATCCTCCCAGAGAGAGGGGGTCTGTAAAAGAACACGTGCAATCTTCCAACCCACATATGTCTTCCCAGTCCCTGGGGGCCCTTGAATTACGGCTAACCTTTTGGTCAGCGCCATTTTGAATGCACGCATCTGCGATTCATTGAGCCCGAGACTTTCCCTGTCTGGCCAACAATGGTCGTTTGGGGTGCACTGGCACTCTTGTAAAGCTGATGGGATTTCGTTCTCCAGAGATATTTCCACACCCGCCGAGGCATCCGACACAATTTCCATGATAGATGGGAAATCCTGCTGTTCAGCCAACTCAGGAAGTTCTGAATATGCCTCCCTTTTTGCATCTAAGACGCCATCAAAATGAAACTTGAACTTGCTGTCGTTTTCTTCTTGGATTTGATACTCAGGTGGCTCGACATCCCCGCAGCACTCCACAATCTGCTTCTGGAAAGGAAATTCAGAATTTATCTCCTTGAGAGCTTCAAGCACGTGTCTGTAAGATTCAAAATAGGCTGGAGACTCTATCATGACAAAAATCTGCTTTTCCTCAAGAAACTGGTTCACTTCCTCCGAGCTAATGTTCTCGAAACGTACCTCCAATAGTCCTTCCTTAAGTTCCTTAGAATCTGGATTTTCCACGGTAGCGAATACCAGCGTATTAAAGTCGTCTGCTGAAAGACAAAGCAGTGTTCCATACTTCAGTCGTTTAGTTCGATCCCAGTTCACTCGCGCTACTTTTTGATGAGATGAGTCAAACCTGATTTTGTAAAGTCGGCTTTTTCTACCACATACGGGAAACTGGATGGTGACGTCATGATAAACATGAATTTCATTGGCGCGTTTAAGTTTGTAGTCATGATTAGGTTCCAGGGCACTGCTCTTTTTCAGTTGATGTATTCCATCACGAAGAGGTTTCACAAAGTCCTCCCTCAGGAGACGAAACTGCACATCTAGATAGTGGTCCAAGTCTTTAAACCTTCTGTCGGTGATGTTTTCGCGAAGGAAGGGTCTGGAAATTAGATCTTCTACTTGAGGGATGACGCTTAACTCTCTGAAGTTTTCTGGTGGTTCACCTGGTGACTTCTGTTCATTTGCAAACTCTGCACAACGAATTGCTTCATTTCTCAATTCTTCCAATTGCTGGATCTTCTCGTCAAGATGATCGACGTCTTGGACCAGATTCAATTCTTTTAGCTCCTTCACCGACGTGCTAAGCTTTGCCAGTGGTAGCTTGTAAACAAGATCTTTACCAAATTTCTGAAGAAATGTGACAAAAATTACCGTCAGATTACTCACTGTGCAAAAACGATCATTTTCGTCTTTCCAGTGGTTAGCATGAGGCATTTCGTTGATAAAACTCGATAAAACCGTTCCTGCAATGAAATTCTTTGCAGTGGGAGAACGTAAAATCCTGTCGACGTTTTCGGCGATGAGGTTGTTTGCTGAGCATAGAAGATAAAAAGCAGAAATAACGAGCTTTAGAAACTCTGGGTTCGATTCTTCGTTGCTCAACTTCTCTGAAGCCAACAGCGCCTCGAACCTTTCCGCTTCACTGATGAGCTTTAAAGCTGGCGATGATTCTCTGCTGATTTGTTCCAACTCTTTGAAGCTGATAGGCCAAGTCACATTACCCTTGTCTTCCCTTGCTCGTCTTCGTTTCGGGGCGTCATCCATCCTCGGGACATGTTCGGACTTTCGCTTCCGATGGTGCGAAGAAGCATTGAGCTTACTTCGTAAATCCCTCGGGTAATGTTCATTGTAACGTGACATCTGTTTTGTGAAAGTGAGAAGGTGAGCAGAAACACTAATTCATACCAATGTGTTATGAAAACAGGGGTACCCTGCTTCATGTTTTGGACACAAGTGACGTAAATTAAGGAAAAAGAGAAAAGAACCTGTTTATAACGCTCACAGTAATTGCAAAAGAGTATTGAGACAAGGAGCCGGACAAAGTTAATTAAGTTGAATTCGGCACTCACACTATTTCCCAACAACGGGTGGTATAACGGGTGGTTTAAGCACTTAAACTAATACTTTAAGCACTTAAACTAATTTACAAAAGAAAAGACTGCAATAGAGTGTCAAGGCGATATGTCACTGCGAAAATGGTTTTACAACACAAACTAGAAAATGCAAATTTTAGCGAAGCGCATGTTGGACTTTCTACCAAAAAAAAATTATTCGAACGATGCGAAATTGTTCTTATTTGACTAACAACTTTCGACTTTTATCTGATGTAAACAAAAGTTTTGTTATGATAGTCTCTACAATATGCCGTGGGCAACAGTCTGATAAAAAAAATGTTAATTTGTCGCGGAATTTTCGCTTAAAAGTTTGGTCGAATTAATGAAATCGCTGAAACAATTGCGGAGACAATAGATGCATTTCCCGTAACTTCCATGCGCCAGTGGTTTATATGATGTGAACTAAATCGAATCCAGTTTAAAAGACGAAGTTTTCAAAGATTATAAACCAAACAATAAGTATTGAGTACGAGTTGAAAAATCCCTTTTTTCTGTCGAGCGTTCAAGGTTTAAAAGCTTCTGTTCTCAAGAGGAATTCATGAAACCTGAAGAAAGGATTGAAACGAAACTAATGATCGTCATCGATAAGCTTTTAGAGACAGCCCAAGATGTAGTTTCAATCTACACATTTTTGGTATTTCACAGAAATACAAAGTTCCTTAAAATGGCTATACTTGAGTCAATATTGTTTCCTCTAACGTATCATTTAGTTGCTCGAAGGCTGTTGTTCAGTTTTCCAGGTTCTTGGAGAATTTAGTACAAACATTCCTTGTGCGATTCCAGAAGAGATCCTGATAAAGAGCATCACTAAAGTTAAAAAAACTTACCTTGAAATTACAAGTTCAAAACGTCATGGAAACTAAGCTGAGATCAACCTTGTTTCACGAAGAAAATTTTTCATCCAATACTAGTTTCCGCGAATTGCTCTTCAGCTGCGCAAATTCTACGGAAATCAGCAGAGTCATTGGATTAGAAGTAATTAGGAATGTCAAAAATGTGAGACTTCTGCCTTGTGATTGGTCTGTTCTTCAAACACTTGTGCGTCATCGATTCTGAGAAACAGTTCTGTTCCTCTTTGGTTTCTGAGAATTCTTGGAAGAAATTTTCATGTTACTAACATATATTTCTAAATAGAGGTTAACAAAACCACCAAACTGATTCATTCTTTAGGAAAAATGTTAAAAATCATGGACACGAACAACTTTCTATCGCCTCTGGCATTTGAGATTCTACTTCCGGTAGGCCTTGCAGTCCTTACGATAATTAATGCAAAAATGGTCTCGTCCTGCCATCTGGCGAGAAACACTTGACAAAATGCATATTTTCGTTATTTTCATAGGTCTGTTACTTTTAGACACATTCGTCATCAATTTTGAGAAATACAGTTAGTAAGTTACACTTTTCCTTGAGCAAGAGGGAGATGGGGGAGGGGGAAGGGGGGGTGGGTTCGAGTCCCACACATTTTGAACCCCTCCCCTCTTACTTACACTACCAAATGGTCTGTTATGGGCAATCTGTCTTAGTCCTCCTCAGTTCCTCTAGAGTTCAGGGACTGGGATAAGTTTCTCTTAGTTAGGAAAATGTTGTTAAGGATGTCATACACAAGGGTGAAGTCCCCGCAACTTCTAACTGCAGTACTCACTTGAAATCCAAAGGACATCATATCTTGTGAATTACAAGTTCCAATCACTTCTTTCATCAATTCAAAGAAATTTTCCTGATAGAAAACTTTTAGTGAACTCTAAGGATTACTAACCTGTGGACTCTTGTATGCTAAGACTAGTTGCAGGGACTTGTCCCTGCAATTGTAGAAACTGTAATAAGAATAAATTTCTCTTAAGAACAATATCACCATATGGTGGACATTACCCACATATTTTGAATTTACTTGGGCACTTATAACAGTAACCAGAACAGGGAGACCAGACTTGTCCCAACAGGATGAGAAACTTGTGATCAACCAGCACTGTGTGACCAAATTATCATACTTACCAGCCTCTTCTTGCCAGTGGAATATTTACAAAAAGTCAAGGGACTCTTGGAAAAAACCCTGTTGACAACTTGTTTACCTAGCCAGCCTGGTCTGCACATCTTGACTAGTTGTAAAGTGCCCATTGACACCTCAAGAACTTTTTTTGATACTAACAGTAACTGTATTCACTTTTTTCTTTGATTGCACAGAGAGAGCCATTTACATAATTCATGATTTCAAATGCATAACTTAATTTACAAAATTTAACCCTTTCAGAAATAAAGTGTGTAAAAATACTCAACACTTATGATACACAGCCTAAAATATCGTTGAGAATTTAATATTTTATTAGTATTAGTAAAATCTATCCTTTAGAAATTCCAAGTTTAAGAAGAACTTCATGTAGCCTTAATCAAATATTTAATATCACCCTATCATTCACTTTGTAATTTGAGACCCAAAATATTTAAACTAAGCCAGTAGAAAACATTTCTTTTTTATACCCAGACATTATCCCATTTATAGTTGTAAATACAAGACAAACTCAAAAAGTTTACAATCTTTTACAATCAATCTTTTCTTAATCATCAGGGAATTCCATTTTAGCTCTGAGAAAAAAACTAATTTTGAAGTGATCAGATCTACAAGACAAAAACTCAAAAAGGAACATCACTACACGTTGGTTTTTAACTCTTTAACTCCCAAGATCTGATTGTTAATTCTCCCTCCTAGAAGCTACATATTTCTTTGTAAATTAGTTATAAGAATTTGGTGTTAGATTGATAACTTCTACCAGATAAGTTTGAGTTTTCCCATGATCTGTTTGTTGGATGAGGTGAGGATATTAGAGGGAGAAGTTATATGCTGATTACTTCTGGGAGTTAAAGGGTTAAGTGTAAGGCCTTATAATCAATCTTTTCTAAATCACCAGGAAATTTCATTTTAGCCCTGATAAAAACCTTATTTTGATGTGATCAGAGCTACAAGTCTATTAATTAAGTAATAAATTGTACCTGATGAGTTCAAGTATTCTCATTACCTGTTTGCTATATTAAATATACAAATACTATAAGGAGAAGTTACATGGTAATCACTACTGGGAGTTAAAGGGTTAATGCAAATTTTCCCTTTCTTTCATAACTTGGATATTCTTCTTTTCTTGGTCCTATTACCATTACAGATCCATAAAACAACAAATAACATGTACACAGTACCCTTCCTTGATAGCAGACTCTATGTCTAACAACATCAGGTACTTCTCAACTGATTTTAATCAGTAATCAACTTGGATTTGAGATGATGAGGAAAGCTTTAATTCCCTCCAAATGGCCTGCCAATCTGAATACTTGTGGCTAACATTGCCACAACAGAATCCATGACGAATTTTTAAACATGCACTAAAGAGACGTTTACCCCAGGAAGAGGCATAGTTGAGATTTCTAAAAGGGGAGGGGGTGAGAACTGTCTCTCCACACACCCAGGGTACCCACCTGACTACAACGCGTGCCATGCATTTTCAATTCACATTTTTTTCACCACCTAAATTATTAGATTGTAACAAAAAAAATCATCTGACAACGGATGACAGGAGCACCTAGCCTCCCCCTTTCTGACCACGCCACTGTTATAACTGTCTATCACATTTCATATTTTTCTTCTAATAATGAGTTCTATGGACTGTTCGTGTCTGAGCTCTTATCTTTAAATTACTGTGCCTTGACTATTGTAATAACACACTGTTGCACGTAAGTCCTATCAAGGTTTGTTATATTTGTCAAAATCAGATGAACTTTAGAATCAGGTCGTAAAATATTCCACCCAAGTTACCCCAAAAATGTATTTTTCTGAAACATGAACGTTCGTAAAAAACATTAATTTGCCTCTCAATATCAAAAGTAATATAAATATAAATTTTATGGATGATTCATCTTGATGCAATGTCAGTTGAGTGTCAGATACGATCTGGGACTACATTGCTTTTGCCTCACTTGGCTCTTTGAGTGCTTAAGAAAAATCGAGCCAAATTCTTAACCAACTAAATCCAAAACTAAAATCTGTCAGTACGTAGTCATTCTCGTTTTTACGCGCTTTTAATTTGCGTTCCCACCGGCTTCTAGCTTTTTTTTCACCTTTCTGAATGGATATTATGAAAAACGTGATCTTCTTCGAGCCAAACTGAAGCTCAATGAGCTCTATCAACATAAAAAAGTCACACTATTTCATCTAAGTTTTCATAGTTAGCTAAGTTTGCTTGTTCAGACCAGGCCGGGTACCGCGCATTATCCATCTCAGAAGCCAGTTGGTTTCCCTCCACCAGTTTGTGGCTTGTTCCACCAATCACAGCTTTGCATTCAGGACATTTGCTTGTCTCCATGGCGCCGCCGCACTCACCAATTGCATAGACATGTCCACGGGGACATTTGAACCAATGACCCTTAGACAGACCAATTGCTTTCACAATCTGCCTCTTTTCTTCTGGAGTCAACGGGTTAAGAGCAGGCTCGGTCCTCCTGAATACGAAAATATTATTGTTTCTCATGAAGAATTTAGTATTTAGATTTACGACACGAGGCGAATCGCTACTATTTAAAGGAGGTGTAATTAGAACTTTGCTGGCACTATCAACCGATCACTATAGGGAGCAGTTATGTTTTTTGTGTCAAACTTTGAAAGATGCTTGAATTACAGGAAAAAACAAATTCAATGTATCATTTCCCCTACATTACTTTACAACTTTGACCAATATCATGCAATAAACTGGAAAGGCAACGTACATACAAAGGCATATATGCCAACTCTCCCGGATACAGACCCAATTTTCCGCTCTCCGTACGGGTGACCAAAACTCCCGGATAAAGGGAAGTTTGGATCAGTTGCTCACAAAAACCTAAGATTTAAGCTCCATATGTTCCAAAATTCCAAAATTACCCGGCTTCTGATGCTTGTATTACGGTTTCTGGCTTCATTTTCTTGCGTGTTGCGCGTTGTTCGTTGCAAACAAAAAGGAGAGAGTTTCTTTTTTGTTACTCCTATATAAGCGAGAGTCTGATTGGATGAGTATTCAACCAATTGAAGTCTCTGACAGATATGTCCACGTTTTTCCCGCGAAATTGCTCGGTGGGGGGAGTAGGGGGTCCAAATAAAAAAGAAAGTTCCCGGGGGGATCGCTTTGGCGAATTTGGTCGGGGATGCTGGTCCGAAAAAAAATATCCAGATTCGAGATCTCTAGAGATTGGCATCTCTGTAAAGGTTCCATTCCAAAACTATTTTTGTTAGGAATGTCCTCGTACTACATTTGAGTCTCACAAAGAATGAAAAGTAGTAAGTTAATACTTCATTAGCTTACATATTGAGAAAATTGCGCAATTTGTTGTTAAAAACGTACCTTATCGTTTCAATGTTTTTCATCAGTTTTTCCAGGCGCTCGTCTATTATGCGTTTACCGCTGGACAACTGCTCCTTTACTGCAGTGAACATCTCTTCGCAACTTTCATCTAGCTTTAGTTCCAGGCTCTTGACATCATGACTCAGTAAACAGAATTCGAGTTGGAGATTGAGTCTGGAGAATTCTGTGTTGATGTCTTGTAGTTCTCTGTGCGTTACTCTGAAGGACATGAAACGCTTTTCGAGATAGCTCAGCTCATTTTTCACGTGATCACCTGTCCAAGAGAAAATCGATGTCCATTGCTTACTGTATTTCAATCGGATGTGTACTTCTTCACAGTTACCGGGTGTATTCAAATTGATGTGTCACGACAAGGCAAACAGCACTTTTCTTTGAGTCAGGAGCTCATTTCTGGAGCCCAGTAATGGGCTCCTCTTTGAGTAGATCAGCAGTACTACCTTACGGTACCCAAATAATTGAGAGAGAGAGGAGGGAGAGAGAGAGAGAGAGAGAGAGAGAGAGAGAGAGAGAGAGAGAGATAGAGTGAGGGGGGAAGGGAGGGAGAGAGAGAGGGAGGGGGAGAGGGAGGGCATGTTCAAATTTCTTTGATGTCATGTGAGTTTGTCTTTGTTTTTGGTAAATTATTCAAACGGCGAAGAAACTTCAATAACGACAAATACAGACTTACTTTCTAGGCTATTCTCTTTGCAGGTCTCCATCGGGATCTTACCGAGGTTCTTCTTTATTTTGGCGCGCATGAAACATAACCGCTCCATCAGAGTCACTTGGTTCTCTATGAGTGCAATCTTTACTTCATTTTCTTTGATAGAAACCATGAGTTGATCATCATATTTCAGCAGCCCAGCAACAGACTTCCTCAGTGTTATCAACGATTGTTTCTGTCTTTCACCTCTTAACTTTGTTTCCAAACTTTCCAGACGCTGTTCAAGGTCAGACTTTTTCTTCTGCAAGTCATGACTCGCCGTTTTTGATATATTCCACATTGCTATCTTCACCTTCTGTATGTCGTGAATCTGCTGCTTGATAATGGCACTGTATCGCAGGCACGTGCGGATTGGAACCAAACAGCGTGGACACACTTTTGTTTGTATCACGTGAGATCCAGTCGCTTCATCTTGTGACATATCCATGTATCTAAAAAAGGGAAACGAAGTATAGGATTATAGGATCTCAAAACGGAGGAAACACAAAATGGTTGAAAAGACACCAAACCAAGCCCAAAAAGCAAAAAAGAAGTAAACCAACCAAGGCTTCCCAAACATCATTTACCAAATCTACCCATGGACCTCAGCAACGATGGTACCTTGACATGACATTAGCCTTTTGAAAATGGTTACAAGATCAAAATCATAACGAGAAATATTATAAAAAAGAACATTGTTTTCACGATCAAAGCACCTATTATGAGTTTGAAAAGATCTTACAAGATGCATCACTGGGTTATGAGCTATAATGTGAAAAAACTCCCTACAATTCCATTTATAGTTGAATAGGCCACAGGTATTCGAAAAACAAAATACCAAGTTATGAGTACCTATCAAGATCAGACACTGCGAAGATGTGTTGGCAGTCTGGGAGCCTGATAAACCGGGCATCTACCTCGTCCTCGCCACCGAGGAATATGTCTGTAATTTTAGATGCGTCGTCATTTTTCATGCACACGACACAAATGCACTCCTTCTCGCACATCAAACCGCGACATACGTGATAGCATGACAAGATTTTCTTGCATGGCACGTCACATCTCCGTCTTTCGCATACTTCGTGACACTGCTTGTAACACTTGTGATGTTGACATTCCCACGAGCACGGATAACGACATGGCAAGCACAGCTCTCCGCACGCTCTACCACATTTACTGTCCCCGCAACTAATTTCGCAGGTCCTAGGACACGGTGGGCACGGGATGCTGCATCGCTCCTTGCAGACGTGAGAACACACTAGACTGCGTTTACATTCCTCTTCACAGCGCTTGTGAAGTCGTCCCAAACGACAATCGCCACACTTCCCGGAGCACTCGTGACCGCATTCCAAGTTGCCACCACATGGCGCTGTACAATCTGATGGAGTGGCCCAGCAAGCAATAGTGACTTCATGTCCGCATGGCCAGTCCCCCTTCGATATTTTCTTGAGCTCATTGCATTTGGCGGTGCAAGGCTGCGAACAGCGGGCTTGGCAACGATGGCCACAGGAGAGGGTTTTATCACACCTTTCTTGGCATTCCAGTTCTTTTACGTTGGTACCACATGCTGTATTCTTTACAACGTGACCACACATTGGTAAAACTTTGTCTACCAGTTCCCAACAGTACTCCATACAAGGATCTTTACAATGATTTAAGCACGGGTGACCACACTTGTTGAGGGTCCTTCCGCAAGGCTCATCACAGATGTAATTCTCGTGTTTAGTGTCACGTGGATGACACTGTTGTTTACATACATGACCACAATTCAGACGCACCATGCATGACCTCAGACATCCCCCGGAAGGAGCCTTCTCGCTGAAATCTTCGGCTGTTTCGGCTGTATTTTCTTCTCGATGAGTTTGGCACAAAAGGGGCAGTCCGTTGCCAATGTTACCACTCTTCTCCAAGTCGTTCACAATTTTTTTCCATATCTCACCTGCCTCCGAGAGAAGGGCAAAATTTCCAATACAATAAAAACCCTTTCTGGCACGGGATAGAGCCACGCATGCGCGATTTACGATCTTCAAGAATCCAGCATTTCCATCCTTGTTGCTGCGTACGAGCGAGAGAAGAATGATGTCATTCTCTTGGCCTTGAAAGTTGTCGACCGTCTTCAGACATACATGTTTGAGTTCTTGACTATTTCTCTCGAGGAGGCAGTCTCTGATGGCAAACATCTGCCCCGTGTAAGTTGTCAAAAGGATAATCTGATTGGCTGCATACCCTTGCTGTACTAAATAATAGCACAATGCGACTAAAAACGTGGCTTCGTGTTTGTTCACATGGCTGTGTGAGTCTTCACAAGGATTCTCTAAATGACTGTGGTTGATAAAGAACATGTTCTTCTTGATGCCTTTGATGTCTTCGTATTTCGTTACCGATTCGTGGTTCTGGAGATCGTCATAAATATGTTTCATCAAGGCGGCAATTTCAGGTCTCATACGATGCTGTATATTGAGAGTCTCGCAGTGAAGACCGACTTTAACCATTCTCTCGAACAGTGACACATCCAGATTGTAATTCTTAGCGAGGTCATAGACTTGTGGTTTAGGTCTTAGTTGCTGATGATCTCCAATCAAAATCAAGTGCTGACAGCCTTGTGTCAGCGACGTAATTGTGTGAGCCTCTAGCACTTCAGCAGCTTCTTCAATCAGAATGATTTTGGGGCGAATCCGTTGTAGAATGCGGCGGTATTTGGCAGCACCAGTGGTTGTCATGCCAATAACACGTGCATCACGAAGAACCCTGTACTCCCTATCAGTAGTAAGTTCGGCTTCACGGGACAATGCTTCTTCGTATACTTCTTGAAACGTTTTCAAGTTTTCTTTTTGTATGATCTCCAATCTTTGAACCCACAGTTTGTACAACCTCCAGCGATCTCTCCTCGACAACCGTTCAACATGACGGATTTTTTGTTCTTGGCTTTTGGTCATTGCCTCGTTGTTTGTGAGATTTCTCCTAACATAATTCGGATTTTTAGCATCTTGCATGGACAGGACGACTATGCTACTCAATTTTACGCTCTCCTCTGAAGATTCATCATCGTCAAAGATGAAACCTGGCGTGGCAAACTCCATGCGGAAATCATTTCGTCGATGGTAATCCTCTGAGCTAGATCTTTGAGTTGTTCCTTCCCTTTCTATGTCCAGCCATCTTACCAGCTCTTCATTGATTGGTCGGTTTCTGGCCACGGTACGAAACTGTTGGAAATGTCTTTCCTTGACACAACCCTGGTTGTAAAGCTCTTGCAGTGACAAAATATCCGTTCGTGAGGCCTTGAGTAGGAAAGTGGAACGCTTATAGCACCTTTTGTGGTCTTCGATTTCTCTCTTAGCTGTTCTTCGAACTTGGCGAGTTGCCACATCTGTTATGAACTTTTCGAGTCGTAGACATTGTGCCAACGAATAATTGTTTAATTTTTCATTTCTACTGCGGCCACCGACACGAACAACACCTGTCAAAAGTGAGAGAAGCGGGTTAACCCTTTAACTTCCGTGAGTGACCAAGATAGAATTTCTCCTTACTATATCCATAAAAAATTAATATCATGCAGACAAGTGATAAGAATAAAGAAATTTTTCCTTTACACCCTAATATCATCATGCATATTCTCCCTATTGTTCATCATACGTTTCTTAAGGTGCTTACAAGGAGAATTTGTTCAAGAGCATCTTTAGTTGGTGATCATTTCCTTTATTCTCTTGACCTTTCTGTGTGATTCAGGAGAGATATCGCAAGGAGACATCAGATGCTAATCACTCTTAGGGGTGAAAGGAATAAAGAAAATAGTTTGAACTTACCTTTCATTGGTAGGAGACCCTCCAGGAACTGGTCTAGAGCGTGATTAGTGTAGGATACCATAAGGATGGGAGAGTTCCCCTCGCCGTTCTGCCAAATAGAGGCGTTTTCCAAGAAAGCTCGGGCGATCTTCAAGCCAACGTAAGTTTTCCCAGTGCCTGGGGGTCCTTGGATGACTGCGAACTCTTTGGTTAGCGCCAATTTAAAAGCACGCATCTGTGACTTGTTGAAGCCAAGGATGTTACTGTCTGGCCAATCGAAGGACGGTTGGTCGGTCCTTGCAACTTCCAGACTGCACGAGGAATTGGTCATGGTTGCGCCTGCGACTTGTGACTCGCCCTCCTGTGGGCAAGCAGCGGTAGCTTTCGAAGTTTTAGATTTTTTAGCAGGGGAACGTCTACAAAGAGCAGTGAAGTCAAACGGGATTGGTTCTCCTTGTCTCTCTTTCTGATACTTGGGAGCTTCAACATTATGAACACATTCCACAATGTATTTCTGGAAAGGAAATTCTTCAGGCTTTATATTCTTCATTGCTTCTAAAACATGTCTGTATGCTTCGAAATACGCCGGTGACTCTATCATGACAAACTCTTCTCTCTCCTTGACAAAGACGGCTATTTCTTCTTTACCAACGTTTTGAAAACGTACGTCTAACTCGCCCGCACTGAGGTCTTGAGGATTTCGTTCTTCTATTGTGGCGAAGACGAGTGACTTAAAATCATCTGAAGAAAGGCACACTAGAGAACCAAACTTAAGTCGCTTGGATCTCTCCCAGTTCACTTTCTTCACTTTGGCATGATTCGAGTTAAACCGGAGTCTGTAAAGCAGGCCTTTCTTGTTACATACGGGATATTGGACAGTGACCCTCTTGTAAAAAGAGATCTTGTTGATGCGTTTGGTCTTTTCCTCAGCGCCCAGTTCCAAGGAGTTGTTTTCTTTTGTCAATTGCTTTATACCATCTCGAAGAGGTTTAACGAAGTCTTCTCTTAGGAGACGAAACTGTACATCTAGATAATGATCCAAGTCATTGTACTTTCTTTCGGTGATATTCTTGCGAAGGAAGGGTTTGGAACAAAGATCTACCGCCTGAGGAATGACGCTTAATTCTCTGAAACTTTGCGGTGGTTCCACTTCTGATCCCTGATCATGTGCAGACCTTGCACGCCGAATTACTTCATTTTTCAATTCTTTCAGGTGCTGGATCTTTTTCTTAAGATCGTCGATATCTTGGATGAGATTCTTTTCCTTGAGTTCATCCAATGATACAATAAGCTGTGCCAAAGGAAGCTTATTTACTAAGCTCTCACCAAATGTTGGAATGAGGACACGAAAAATCTCCGTCAGATCATTCAGCACACAGATGCGGCTGTTCTCGTCTTTCCAGCAATCAGAGTGAGGCATGTCGTCGATAAAACCGGAAAGAACTGTCCCTGTCCAGAACCTTACCGTGGCGGAGGACCGAAGCAAGTTTTCTGCATTTTTGGCCACGAGGTTGTTCCTTGAGCACAGCAAACGAAAAGCACGAATAACCAGCTTTAACAAGTCGGGTCGTATTTCCTCTAGAGCCAACAGTGCCTTGAACCTCTCAGATTTACTAACTAAGCCCAAAATAGTATTTTCTGGAACTCCCTCTTTACAAATGTCTTCCAAATATTTGAATCCGATTGGAGATGGTGCACCGTTCACGTCCTCTCTACTATCTGTTCGTCGTCGTTTCGGGGCGTGATGGTCGGTCTTCGAATTATCTTCGTAGCCACGCTTCCGACCGTTCCGATTATCACGAGACATCTATAAGGGGAAGTAGTCAAATGAGAGTAACAAAAGAGGAATATGGTAGGAATTCCTTTATAAAAGGACTTCAACCTTTGAACCCGAAAAATATGTCCCTAAAATATGTCCCTTAAATGCAAAGGGAAACGATTCAATAAGTACTTTGCTGTGGCATCTTACTTGGTGAAACTTGAATTAACCTGCTGCATTAAACCAATAAAAACAGGCAAATCATGCGGTATTGTAAGGTCAAGTGCCAAAGTTTCTCTTCAGTTGTCATCGACCTGTATGCCAAGTTTAGTCTTGGTATCTCACTTGGTGAAACTTGAATTAACCAGCTGAATTAAACCAATAAAAACAGGCAAATCATGTGGCATTGTGAGGTTTAGTGCCAAAGTTTCTCTTCAGTTGTCATCGACCTGTATGCCAAGTTTAGTCTCATAGCAAGATGACATAAATGATTTTTTGACAAAAAGAATATCCTTTATCTCTTATCTTTTTATCTTCATTTTTCAAGAGACATTTTTAATTTGTGGGGCAAATATATCGCAACACATTTATTGGTATGATCTGTTAAAATCAAAAGAAGCATCAAAAGAGGTAAGAAGCAGTTAATTTAATTTAAATAGGGTAACACTGAGATAAAAACCCGATGAACCTTTGGCCCTCACGTTACGCCTGCCTGCTTAACACACTATGCACTGGCGTGGGGAGGGTCGGGTGAAATCTGAGCTCGGTTAGTGATTAATTTGAATTTTAACACGATTATTCGAAGACTTACGATCGACCACTTCGGTCCACATCATGTGTCGACGATAGATAATGAGCGAATATCGGAAATCAAGCAGGCTTTTGAGGCAGTTAGAGGCGGGCAATTGAACTGATTTTTGGCTTGGTTCTTACAAATCGAGCGACATTTGGAAACCGAAGAAATTCAGCGAAGTTCCAGGGCGTGAAATTGCGCCTAATACAGGCGCCAATGCGACTAAATTTTTCACTTTGGCGACCAAATCCTGAAAGTTAGTCGCCAAATTGGCGACTAGAACGTTTCATCATAACCTTACCAAGAGATATAGTCAATTAAAAAGATTTGCAAAGATAAATCCGCGGCAAACTTCCTCGTTAAGTTTGTTTCCAAAACGTAGCACATGCATCTCGATCGATAACTAGACGCCATCTTGGATTTAGATGAGCCTGAACGTTGTTTATCATCCATCCTAGTGTCCACTTTGTAGCACGTTAAAGATCTTTTCTCTAACTTAATTTTGGAGGGTCTATCTAGAACGCTGACAGCGTAAAGAAAGATTTTGTTTGTCTTTGAAAATGGCGACCAACTTTTTTTGAATTGGCTACCACTTTGAAGAATTTAGGAGCCAAGTGGCTATCAGAAAAAAAAGTTAATTTCACGCCCTGAGTTCTGGGGGCTTTCGGTCCAGACGGTCCTGGAAGTTGCACGCCTTGAGTTTTTCCTTTGTCTTTGGAATGGCATGAGTGCAAAACTGCAGGATTAACCGTCCCAAAACCCCGAAAAATCACTTGAGACAACACTGGAAAACGAAGGGAAGTGAACTTTATTTATCTGACTGTCCTTAAGCGGATTTTGGGGACAAAATGTTACGATTTGCGGTATTTATGAAACATTCCTCGGGATCACTCGCGCCTTGCCGAGATCGACCGTTAGCGTATCAAATAGCTGACGTCACGTCACGCGGCCTCAAATCCACAGGGTTGTCTGCCGGTGGTTGTATTCGGCACTCACAGGAGTTCCCAACAACGGTTGGTATAATTACTTAAACTGATTTACAAAAGAAAAGACTGCAACAAGGTGTCAAAGCGATATGTCACTGCGAAAAGGAACTCTGGTTTTACAACACAAAGTAGAAAATGCAAATTTTAGCGAAGTGAATGTTGTACCTTCTCCCCAAAAAAAAAAATTATTCGAACAATGCAAACTAGTTCTTATTTGACTAACAACTTTGGACTTTTATCTGGTGTAAACAAACGTTTTGTTATGATAGTCTTTACAAAATGCGGCGGCGCAAAGGGCAACAGTCTGATAAAAACGGAATTTTCGCCTAAAAGTTTGTTCGAATCAATGAAGTCGCTGGAATAATTGCGGATACAAAAGATGCATTCCCCATAACTTCCATGCGCCAGTGGTTTATAAGATGTGAACTAAATCGAATCCAGTTTAAAAGACGAAGTTTTCAAAGATTATAAATCAAACAATAAGTATTGACTACGAGTTGAAAAATCCCCTTTTTCTGTCGAGCGTTCAAGGTTTAAAAGCATCTCCTCTTCAGAGGAATTGATGAAACCTGATGAAAGGGTTGAAACGAAAATCGTCATCGGTAAGCTTTCAGAGACAGCTCAGCGATGAAGTTTCAATCTGCGCACTTTGGTATTTCACAGAAATACAAAGCTCTTCAAAATGGCTATACCTGAGTCAATAATGTTTCCTCGAACGTATCATTTAGTTGCTCGAAGGCTGTTGTTCAGTTTTCAGGTTCTTGGATAATTTAGTACAAAAATTCCTCGAGCGATTCCAGAAGAGATCCTGCTAAAGAGCACCACCAAAGTTTAAAAAACCTACCTTGAAATTACAAGTTCAAAACGTCATCGAAACCGAGCTTTGTTTCACGAGGAAAATTTTTCATCCTATACTAGTTTCTGCGAATTGCTTTTCAGCTGCGCAAATTCTACGGAAATCAGCAGCGTCATTCGATTGGAGGTAATTAAGAATGTCAAAAATGTGAGACTTCTGCCATGTGATTGGTCTATTGTTTAAATACTTGTGCGTCATCGATTCTGAGAAACAGTTCTGTTCCTCTCCGGTTTCTGAGAATTCTTTGAAGAAATTTTAATTTTACAAACATATATTTCTAAATAGAGGATAACAAAACCATCACCACCAAACTGATTCATTCTGTGTCGGGGAATGAGGAAAAATTTTAAAAGTTATGGACAGGAACAACTTTCTATCGCTCCTGGCATTTGAGATTCTACTTCCGGTTTGCCCTGCAGTCCTTATGATAATTAATGCAGAAATGGTCTCGTCCTGCCACCTGGCGAAAACACTTGACAAAATGCATATTTTCGGTATTTTCACAGGTCTGTTATTTTTAGACACATTCGTCATCAATTCTGAGAAATATCTCCGTTCCTGTTCCGCTTTTACGCGAATCAAAAGTCAGTGCTTGGAAAATGTTGCCGTGGTGTGATAATTCACTTCCAAGTGTAAAATGTTCCTTCAGTGAGTGACAGACGTGCAAATTTCCCAGGCAGTGCGACCAAATGGATGGCCAGCTAATATTCTTTTTCTCAGAGTACTCTTTCCTTTCTGTAAAACGGTAAATGGTGGAAGTTCTCGAGGAATGGAGAGAACATGGATTTCAATTCATATTTTTGTGTCAGTGTAACTTTTGTCAGCTTCCCATTGATTCATTGAAATGAAATGAAATTCCCCGCACAACCCTCTCATTTCATGATTGAGAAATTTATCCTCCTATAGAAAGAACTCCTATATTCAAGTCTTATATATATTTTGGTGGAGGTGACGTTGTTGTTGTTGTTTTTTTTGCACTTAGTAAGTTACACTTTTCCTTGAGTAAGAGGGAGATGGGGGGAAGGGGAAGGCGAGGGGGTGAGGCGAGGTCCCACACATTTTGAACCCCTCCCCTCTTACTAACACTACCAAATGGTCTGTTATGGGCATATCTGTCTTAGTCCTCCTCAGTTCCTCTAGAGTTCAGGGACTGAGATGAGTTTCTCTTACTTAGTAAAATGTTGTTAAGGATGTCATACACAAGGGTGAAGTCCCTGCAACTTCTTCCTGCAGTACACATAGAAAACTTTTAGTGAACTCTAAGGATTACTAACCTGTGGACTCTTGTATGCTAAGACTAGTTGCAGAGACTTGTCCCTGCCATTGTAGAAACTGTAATGAGAACAAATTTCTCATAAAAACAATATCGACATATGGTGGACATTACCCACATATTTTGACTTTACTTGGGCACTTATAACAGTAAACAGAACAGGGAGACCAGACTTGTTCCAACAGGATGAGAAACCTGTGATCAACCAGCACTGTGTGACCAAATTATCATACTTACCAGCCTCTTCTTGCCGGTGGAATATTTACAAAAAGTCAAGGGACTCTGGAAAAAACCCTGTTGACAACTTGTTTACCTAGCCAGCCTGGTCAGCACTTCCTAGCTAGTTGTAAAGTTCCCAATGACACCTCAAGAACTTTTTTTGATACTAACAGTAACTGTCTTTGATTGCACAGAGAGAGCCATTTACATAATTCATGATTTCAAATGCATAACTTTACAAAATTTAACCCTTTCAGAAATAAAGTGTGTAAAAATACTCAACACTTATGATACACAGCCTAAAATATCATTGAGAATTTCATATTTATTAGTATTAGTAAAATCTATCCTTTAGAAATTCCAAGTTTAAGAACTTCATGTATCCTTAATCAAATATTTAATATCATCCCATCATTCACTTTGTAATTTGAGACCCCAAATATTTAAACTAACCCAGTAGAAAACATTTCTTTTTTATACCCAGACATTAACCCATTTATAGTTGTAAATACAAGACAAACTCAAAAAGGTTTACAGTCTTTTACAATCAATATTTTCTTAATCACCAGGGAATTCCATTTTAGCTCTGAGAAAAAACTGATTTTGAAGTGATCAGAACTACAAGACAAACTCAAAAAGGAACATCACTAAATGTTGGTTTTTAACTCTTTAACTCCCAAGATCTGATTGTTGATTTTCCCTTCTAGAAGCTACACATTTCTTTGTAAATTAGTAATGAGAATTTAGTGTTAATTACATTAACAACTTCTACAAGATAAGTTTGAGTTTTCTCATGATCTGTTTGTTGGATGAGGGGAGGATATTAGAGGGAGAAGTTATATGCTGATTACTTCTGGGAGTTAAAGAGTTAAATGTAAGGCCTTATAATCAACCTTTTCCAAAACACCAGGGAATTTCATAATAGCCCTGATAAAAAACCTTATTTTGATGTGATCAGAACTACAAGTCCATTAATTAACCCTTTAACTCCCAAGATCTGATCATCAATTCTCCCCTCCAGCTACTACAAATTTCCTTGTAAATTAATTATGAGAATCAGGTGTTCAATCAAGGTAATAAATTGTACCTGATGAGTTTGAGTGTTCTCATTACCTGTTTGCTGTATAATACATGGATACTATTGGGAGAAGTTACATGGTAATCACTTCTGGTAGTTAAAGGGTTAATGCAAATTTTCTCTTTCTTTCATAACTTGGCTATTCTTCTTTTCTTGGAAATTTAAATTTTTTACGCAGTCATCCCATTTGTTATCACTCATATGATTGCAAACCAAATTGGATTCCACTCAGTCCTATTACCATTACAAATCCTTATAAAAACAAATAACATGTACACAGAACCCTTCCTTTATAGCAGACTCTATGTAACAGCCGTCAATTCGATGTCAATTCCACGTTTTATTCGATCCGATCAACTACGCTCAGCACACCGTTCGAATACAATACCGTACAAGAAATCCTTACAAACAAGCAATTGTCTCTATCCGTAACCTTGAAAACTGCTGAAATATCCGTAATGCTTCCGTAATGTTCTATTCCTTCGATGTGAGACTAGTTAAACGATCCTTATCCGAGAAATAAAGGCGAAAATAACAAGCGATAAAAGCACGTATATGCCGAGGTTTGACCTCGTGTCGAATGACAACACCTCGGCGCAGACTGGGCCTAGTGCACAGGACACCTAGCATTTACACTCTATGTCTAACAATATCAGGTACTTCTCGAATTATTTTAATCAGTAATCAACTTGGATTTGAGATGATGAAGAAAGTTTTAATTTCCTCGAAATGGCCTGCCAATCTGAAAACTTGAGACTAACACTGCCACAACAGAATCCATTGCGAAGTTTAACATGCACTGAAGAGACGCTTACCCTGGAAAGAGGCCTAGTTAAGATTTCTAAAAGGGGGGGATGGGTGGGAACTGTCTCTCCACACACCCAGTGTACCCACCTAACTACAGTGCATGCCATGCATTTTCAATTCTCATTTTTTTCGCCACCTGAATTATTAGATTGTAACAAAAAAATCATCTGACAACGGATACCAGGAGCACCTAGGCACCCCCTTTCTGGCCACGCCACTGTTATAACTGTCTATCATATTTCATATTTTTCTTCTAATAATGAGTTCTATGGACTATTCGTGTCTGAGCTCTTATCTTTAAATTACTGTGCCTTGAGTATTGTAATAACACACTGTTGCACGTAAGTCCTATCAAAGTTTGTTATATTTGTCAAATCAGATGAACTGTAGAATCAGGTCGTAAAATATTTCACACAAGTTACCCAAAAATATATTTTTCTGAAACATGAACGTTCGTAAAAAACGTTAGTTTGCCTCTCACTATCAAAAGTAATATAATTATAAGTTTTATGGATGATTCATCTTGATGCAATGTCAGTTGAGTGTCAGATGCGGTCTGGGACTACATTGCTTTTGCCTCACTTGGCTCTTTGAGTGCTTAAGAAAAATCGAGCCAAATTCTTAACCAACCAAATCCAAAACTAAAATCTGTCAGTACGTAGTCATTCTCGTTTTTACGCGCTTTTAATTTGCGTTCCAACCGGCTTCTAGCTTTTTTTTTTTTTACCTTTCTGAATGGATATTATGATAAACGTGATTTTCTTCAAGCCAAACTGAAGCTCATTGAGCTCTATCAACATAAAAAAGTCACACTATTTCATCTAAGTTTCCATAGTTAGCTAAGTTTGCTTGTTCAGACCAGGCCGGGTACTGCGCATTATCCATCTCAGAAGCCAGTTGGTTTCCCTCCACCAGTTTGTGGCTTGTTCCACCAATCACAGCTTTGCATTCAGGACATTTGCTTGTCTCCATGGCGCCGCCGCACTCACCAATTGCATAGACATGTCCACGGGGACATTTGAACCAATGACCCTTAGACAGACCAATTGCTTTCACAATCTGCCTCTTTTCTTCTGGAGTCAACGGGTTAAGAGCAGGCTCGGTCCTCCTGAATACGAAAATATTATTGTTTCTCATGAAGAATTTAGTATTTAGATTTACGACACGAGGCGAATCGCTACTATTTAAAGGAGGTGTAATTAGAACTTTGCTGGCACTATCAACCGATCACTATAGGGAGCAGTTATGTTTTTTGTGTCAAACTTTGAAAGATGCTTGAATTATAGGAAAAAACAAATTCAATGTATCATTTCCCCTACATTACTTTACAACTTTGACCAATATCATGCAATAAACTGGAAAGGCAACGTACATACAAAGGCATATATGCCAACTCTCCCGGATACAGACCCAATTTTCCGCTCTCCGTACGGGTGACCAAAACTCCCGGATAAAGGGAAGTTTGGATCAGTTGCTCACAAAAACCTAAGGTTTAAGCTCCATATGTTCCAAAATTCCAAAATCACCCAGCTTCTGATGCTTGTATTACGGTTTCTGGCTTCATTTTCTCGCGTGTTGCGCGTTGTTCGTTGCAAACAAAAAGGAGAGAGTTTCTTTTTTGTTACTCCTATATAAGCGAGAGTCTGATTGGATGAGTATTCAACCAATTGAAGTCTCTGATAGATATATCCACGTTTTTCCCTCGAAATTGCTCGGTGGGGGGAGTAGGGGGTCCAAATAAAAAAGAAAGTTCCCGGGGGGATCGCTTTGGCGAATTTGGTCGGGGATGCTGGTCCGAAAAAAAATATCCAGATTCGAGATCTCTAGAGATTGGCATCTCTGCAAAGGTTCCATTCCAAAACTATTTTTGTTAGGAATGTCCTCGTGCTACATTTGAGTCTCACAAAGAATGAAAAGTAGTAAGTTAATACTTAATTAGCTTACATATTGAGAAAATTGCGCAATTTGTTGTTAAAAACGTACCTTATCGTTTCAATGTTTTTCATCAGTTTTTCGAGGCGCTCGTCTATTATGCGTTTACCGCTGGACAACTGCTCCTTTACTGCAGTGAACATCTCTTCGCAACTTTCATCTAGCTTTAGTTCCAGGCTCTTGACATCATGACTCAGTAAACAGAATTCGAGTTGGAGATTGAGTCTGGAGAATTCTGTGTTGATGTCTTGTAGTTCTCTGTGCGTTACTCTGAAGGACATGAAACGCTTTTCGAGATAGCTCAGCTCATTTTTCACGTGATCACCTGTCCAAGAGAAAATCGATGTCCATTGCTTACTGTATGTCAATCGGGTGTGTACTTCTTCACAGTTACCGGGTGTATTCAAATTGATGTGTCACGACAAGGCAAACAGCACTTTTCTTTGAGTCAGGAGCTCATTACTGGAGCCCAGTAATGGGCTCCTCTTTGAGTAGATCAGCAGTACTACCCTACGGTACCCAAATAATTGAGAGAGAGAGGAGGGAGAGAGAGAGAGAGAGAGAGAGAGAGAGAGAGAGAGAGAGAGAGAGAGAGAGAGACTGAGGGGGGAAGGGAGGGAGAGAGAGAGGGAGGGGGAGAGGGAGGGCATGTTCAAATTTCTTTGATGTCATGCGAGTTTGTCTTAGTTTTTGGTAAATTATTCAAACGGCGAAGAAACTTCAATAACGACAAATACAGACTTACTTTCTAGGCTATTCTCTTTGCAGATCTCCATCGGGATCTTACCGAGGTTCTTCTTTATTTTGGCGCGCATGAAACATAACCGCTCCATCAGAGTCACTTGGTTCTCTATGAGGGCAATCTTTACTTCATTTTCTTTGATAGAAACCATAAGTTGATCGTCATATTTCAGCAGCCCAGCAACAGACTTCCTCAGTGTTATCAACGATTGTTTCTGTCTTTCACCTCTTAACTTTGTTTCCAAACTTTCCAGACGCTGTTCAAGGTCAGACTTTTTCTTCTGCAAGTCATGACTCGCCGTTTTTGATATATTCCACATTGCTATCTTCACCTTCTGTATGTCGTGAATCTGCTGCTTGATAATGGCACTGTATCGCAAGCACGTGCGGATTGGAACCAAACAGCGTGGACACACTTTTGTTTGTATCACGTGAGATCCAGTCGCTTCATCTTGTGACATATCCATGTATCTAAAAAAGGGAAACGAAGTATAGGATTATAGGATCTCAAAACGGAGGAAACACAAAATGGTTGAAAAGACACCAAACCAAGCCCAAAAAGCAAAAAAGAAGTAAACCAACCAAGGCTTCCCAAACATCATTTACCAAATCTACCCATGGACCTCAGCAACGATGGTACCTTGACATGACATTAGCCTTTTGAAAATGGTTACAAGATCAAAATCATAACGAGAAATATTATAAAAAGGAACATTGTTTTCACGATCAAAGCACCTATTATGAGTTTGAAAAGATCTTACAAGACGCATCATTGGGCTATGAGCTATAATGTGAAAAACTCCCTACAATTCCATTTATAGTTGAATAGGCCACAGGTATTCGAAAAACAAAATACCAAGTTATGAGTACCTATCAAGATCAGACACTGCGAAGATGTGTTGGCAGTCTGGGAGCCTGATAAACCGGGCATCTACCTCGTCCTCGCCACCGAGGAATATGTCTGTAATTTTAGATGCGTCGTCATTTTTCATGCACACGACACAAATGCACTCCTTCTCGCACATCAAACCGCGACATACGTGATAGCATGACAAGGTTTTCTTGCACGGCACGTCACATCTCCGTCTTTCGCATACTTCGTGACACTGCTTGTAACACTTGTGATGTTGACATTCCCACGAGCACGGATAACGACATGGCAAGCACAGCTCTCCACACGCTCTACCACATTTACTGTCCCCGCAGCTAATTTCGCAGGTCCTAGGACACGGTGGGCACGGGATGCTACATCGCTCCTTGCAGACGTGTGAGCACACTAGACTGCGTTTACATTCCTCTTCACAGCGCTTGTGAAGTCGTCCCAAACGACAATCGCCACACTTCCCGGAGCACTCGTGACCGCATTCCAAGTTGCCACCACATGGCGCTGTACAATCTGATGGAGTGGCCCAGCAAGCAATAGTGACTTCATGTCCGCATGGCCAGTCCCCCTTCGATATTTTCTTGAGCTCATTGCATTTGGCGGTGCAAGGCTGCGAACAGCGGGCTTGGCAACGATGGCCACAGGAGAGGGTTTTATCACACCTTTCTTGGCATTCCAGTACTTTTACGTTGGTACCACATGTTGTATTCTTTACAACGTGACCACACATTGGTAAAACTTTGTCTACCAGTTCCCAACAGTACTCCATACAAGGATCTTTACAATGATTTAAGCACGGGTGACCACACTTGTTGAGGGTCCTTCCGCAAGGCTCATCACAGATGTAATTCTCGTGTTTAGTGTCACGTGGATGACACTGTTGTTTACATACATGACCACAATTCAGACGCACCATGCATGACCTCAGACATCCCCCAGAGGGAGCCTTCTTGCTGAGATCTTCGGCTGTTTCGGCTGTATTTTCTTCTCGATGAGTTTGGCACAAAAGGGGCAGTCCGTTGCCAATGTTACCACTCTTCTCCAAGTCGTTCACAATTTTTTTCCATATCTCACCTGCCTCCGAGAGAAGGGCAAAATTTCCAATACAATAAAAACCCTTTCTGGCACGGGATAGAGCCACGCATGCGCGATTTACGATCTTCAAGAATCCAGCATTTCCATCCTTGTTGCTGCGTACGAGCGAGAGAAGAATGATGTCATTCTCTTGGCCTTGAAAGTTGTCGACCGTCTTCAGACACACATGTTTGAGTTCTTGACTATTTCTCTCGAGGAGGCAGTCTCTGATGGCAAACATCTGCCCCGTGTAAGTTGTCAAAAGGGTAATCTGATTGGCTGCATACCCTTGCTGTACTAAATAATAGCACAATGCGACTAAAAACGTGGCTTCGTGTTTGTTCACATGGCTGTGTGAGTCTTCACAAGGATTCTCTAAATGACTGTGGTTGATAAAGAACATGTTCTTCTTGATGCCTTTGATGTCTTCGTATTTCGTTACCGATTCGTGGTTCTGGAGATCGTCATAAATATGTTTCATCAAGGCGGCAATTTCAGGTCTCATACGATGCTGTATATTGAGAGTCTCGCAGTGAAGACCGACTTTAACCATTCTCTCGAACAGTGACACATCCAGATTGTAATTCTTAGCGAGGTCATAGACTTGTGGTTTAGGTCTTAGTTGCTGATGATCTCCAATCAAAATCAAGTGCTGACAGTCTTGTGTCAGCGACGTAATTGTGTGAGCCTCTAGCACTTCAGCAGCTTCTTCAATCAGAATGATTTTGGGGCGAATCCGTTGTAGAATGCGGCGGTATTTGGCAGCACCAGTGGTTGTCATGCCAATAACACGTGCATCACGAAGAACCCTGTACTCCCTATCAGTAGTAAGTTCGGCTTCACGGGACAATGCTTCTTCGTATACTTCTTGAAATGTTTTCAAGTGTTCTTTTTGTTTGATCTCCAATCTTTGAACCCACAGTTTGTACAACCTCCAGCGATCTCTCCTCGACAACCGTTCAACATGACGGATTTTTTGTTCTTGGCTTCTGGTCATTGCCTCGTTGTTTGTGAGATTTCTCCTAACATAATTCGGATTTTTAGCATCTTGCATGGACAGGACGATTATGCTACTCAATTTCACGCTCTCCTCTGAAGATTCATCATCGTCAAAGATGAAACCTGGCGTGGCAAACTCCATGCGGAAATCATTTCGTCGATGGTAATCCTCTGAGCTAGATCTTTGAGTTGTTCCTTCCCTTTCTATGTCCAGCCATCTTACCAGCTCTTCATTGATTGGTCGGTTTCTGGCCACGGTACGAAACTGTTGGAAATGTCTTTCCTTAACACAGCCCTGGTTGTAAAGCTCTTGCAGTGACAAAATTGCCGTTCGTGAGGCCTTTAGTAGGAAAGTGGAACGCTTATAGCGCCTTTTGTGGTCTTCGATTTCTCTCTTAGCTGTTCTTCGAACTTGGCGAGTTGCCACATCTGTTATGAACTTTTCGAGTCGTAGACATTGTACCAACGAATAATCATTTAATTTTTCATTTCTACTGCGGCCACCGACACGAACAACACCTGTCAAAAGTGAGAGAAGCGGGTTAACCCTTTAACTTCCGTGAGTGACCAAGATAGAATTTCTCCTTACTATATCTATAAAAAATTAATATCGTGCAGACAAGTGATGAGAATAAAGAAAATTATCCTTTACACCCTAATATCATCATGCATATTCTCCCTATTGTTCATCATACGTTTCTTAAGGTGCTTACAAGGAGAATTTGTTTAAGAGCATCTTTAGTTGGTGATCATTTCCTTTATTCTCTTGACCTTTCTGTGTGATTCAGAAGAGATATCGCAAGGAGACATCAGATGCTAATCACTCTTAGGGGTGAAAGGAATAAAGAAAATAGTTTGAACTTACCTTTCATTGGTAGGAGACCCTCCAGGAACTGGTCTAGAGCGTGATTAGTGTAGGATACCATAAGGATGGGAGAGTTCCCCTCGCCGTTCTGCCAAATAGAGGCGTTTTCCAAGAAAGCTCGGGCGATCTTCAAGCCAACGTAAGTTTTCCCAGTGCCTGGGGGTCCTTGGATGACTGCGAACTCTTTGGTTAGCGCCAATTTAAAAGCACGCATCTGTGACTCGTTGAAGCCAAGGATCTTACTGTCTGACCAATCGAAGGACGGTTCTTCGGTCCTTGCAACTTCCAGACTGCACGAGGAATCGGTCATGGTTGCGCCTGCGACTTGTGACTCGCCCTCCTGTGGGCGTGCAGCGGTAGCTTTCGAAGTTTTAGATTTTTTAGCGGGGGAGCGTCTACAAAGAGCAGTGAAGTCAAACGGGATTGGTTCTCCTTGTCTCTCTCTCTGATACTTGGGAGCTTCAACATTTTGAACACATTCCACAATGTATTTCTGGAAAGGAAATTCTTCAGGCTTTATATTCTTCATTGCTTCTAAAACATGTCTGTATGCTTCGAAATACGCCGGTGACTCTATCATGACAAACTCTTCTCTCTCCTTGACAAAGACGGCTATTTCTTCTTTATCAACGTTTTGAAAACGTACGTCTAATTCGCCCACACTGAGGTCTCGAGGATTTCGTTCTTCTATTGTGGCGAAGACGAGTGACTTAAAATCATCTGAAGAAAGGCACACTAGAGAACCAAACTTAAGTCGCTTGGATCTCTCCCAGTTCACTTTCTTCACTTTGGAATGATTCAAGTTAAACCGGATTCTGTAAAGCAGGCCTTTTCTGTTACATACGGGATATTGAACAGTGACCCTCTTGTAAACAGAGATCTTGTTGATGCGTTTGGTCTTTTCCTCAGCGCCCGGTTCCAAGGAGTTGTTTTCCTTTGTCAATTGCTTTATACCATCTCGAAGAGGTTTAACGAAGTCTTCTCTTAGGAGACGAAACTGTACATCTAGATAATGATCCAAGTCATTGTACTTTCTTTCGGTGATATTCTTGCGAAGGAAGGGTTTGGAACAAAGATCTACCGCCTGAGGGATGACGCTTAATTCTCTGAAACTTTGCGGTGGTTCCACTTCTGATTCCTGATCATGTGCAGACCTTGAAAGCCGAATTACTTCATTTTTCAATTCTTTCAGGTGCTGGATCTTTTTCTTAAGATCGTCGATATCTTGGATGAGATTCTTTTCCTTGAGTTCATCCAGTGATACAATAAGCTGTGCCAAAGGAAGCTTATTTACTAAGCTCTCACCAAATGTTGGAATGAGGACACGAAAAATCTCCGTCAGATCATTCAGCACACAGATGCGGCTGTTCTCGTCTTTCCAGCAATCAGAGTGAGGCATGTCGTCGATAAAACTGGAAAGAACTGTCCCTGTCCAGAACTTTACCGTGGCGGAGGACCGAAGCAATTTTTCTGCATTTTTGGCCACGAGGTTGTTCCTTGAGCACAGCAAACGAAAAGCACGAATAACCAGCTTTAACAAGTCGGGTCGTATTTCGTCTTGAGCCAACAGCGCCTCGAACCTCTTAGATTTACTAACTAAGCCTAAAATAGCATTTTCTGGGACTCCCTCTTTACAAATGTCTTCCAAATATTTGAATCCTATCGGAGATGGTGCACTGTTCGTGTCCTCTCTACGATCTGTTCGTCGTCGTTTCGGGGCGTGATGGTCGGTCTTCGAATTATCTTCGTAGCCGCGCTTCCGACCGTTCCGATTGTCATGAGACATCTATAAGGGGAAGTAGTCAAATAAGGATAACAAAAGAGGAATATGGTAGGAATTCCTTTATAAAAGGACTTCAACCTTTGAACCCGAAAAATATGTCCCTAAAATGTGTCCCTTAAATGCAAAGGGAAACGATTCAACAAGTACTTTGCTGTAACATCTTACTTAGTGAAACTTGAATTACCAGCTGCATTAAACTAATAAAAACAGGCAAATGATGCAGTATTGTAAGGTTTAGTGCCAAAGTTTCTTGTCAGTTGTCATCGACCTGTATGCCAAGTTTAGTCTCAAAGCAAGATGATTTTTTGTTCAAAAATAATATCCTTCACCTCTTATCTTTTTATATCCATTTTTCAAGAGATATTTTTTAATTTGTGGGGCAAATATATCGCAACACATTTATTGTTATGATCTGTTAAAACCAAAAGAAGCATCAAAAGAGGTAAGAAGCAGTTAATTTAATTTAAATAGGGTAACACTGAGATAAAAACAACCCGATGAACCTTTGGCCCTCACGTTATGCCTGCCTGCCTGCCCAAACAGGCTCTCCAAGAGTTGAGTCAAATTTTTTCGTAATTATTTGCTCATAGTTGACCGTAAAATGATAAAAATCACTCAGGACTTCTATTTAACTTTGAAAAGGTGTTCTCGACCGGTTTCTTTACCGTTCCTCTTTGAGGCTCATCGACCACGTTTAACAGTTGTTAGGTGCTTTATGTAAATAATGAAGGTTTCTTGAATAACATTATGTGCATTATGGATTATTTGCTAACACGCTGACTTGGTGATCAGTTAATGTATTGTCTGTAAGGTTTTTAAGATATTTTTCAATTTTTCATTTTTCAGGAGAGTCTGGGCCACGTCCTTAACAATATGAGCCGCGTAGGTTGAAAAGGTCATAGACAGGCCTCGATCCGCGCTTTTTCAAATCCGCCCAGAATACCGATTTTCTACAGTTTAACAAAAATCCACAAACCTTTGCCAGTGGGTAGACCGATTATATCGGGCTGCGAAGGACCAACTGAAAGGATATCATCCTTTGTGGATCATTTATTACAGCCTATTGCTCAAAAGCAAAAATCCTATCTCAAAGATACAACTGATTTCATCAACTTTATAGAGAAAACGCAAGTGTCAAATGATACTATTTTAGTATCAATAGATGTAACAAGCTTGTACACAAACATCCCACAAGAAGAGGGTATCACAATAGTATGCCAAGCATACGAAAAATACCACAATAACAGCCCTCCCATTCCGTCCCACTACTTAAAACAAATGCTCGGGCTTATACTGAAAGAAAATTCGTTCCAGTTCAACGGAGTAAACTATCTCCAATGTTTTGGAACTGCCATGGGAACACGAATGGCGGTTGCTTTCGCCAATCTCTTTATGGCAGAAATTGAAACAAAACTGCTTCACCAAAGCAGTATCAAGCCGAGAGTATGGAAGCGTTACATTGACGACGTTTTCCCCCTGTGGGATGTTCGTAAACAAGACATTGATCTATTCATAGAACAAGCTAACACGTTCCATCCAACTATAAAGTTCACGGCTGAAATCTCAGAGACTGAAATCACATTCTTAGACACGGTTGTCTACAAAGGTGAAAGATTCCAAAACGAAGCTATCCTCGACGTCAAAACTCACTACAAACCGACCGAGACCTTTCAATATACACACTATTCATCTTGCCACCCGCCAGGTGTTAAGAAAGGCTTTATTAAAGGAGAAGCTATCAGACTTCTAAGAACAAACTCCTCGGAAAGAAATTTCCAGGAGGCCATGTGTAATTTCAAAACACGACTTGAAGCACGTGGTTACCCAAAAAGCCTAATTGAAAAAACGTTATCTGAGGTCTCGTTTTCCGCAAGGCAGTCAACACTTAAAAAACAAACCAAAAAAACTACAGGCAAAATATTGCCTTTTGTGACAGCATACCACCCAGGGGTTAAAAAATTGACAACAAATACTGATGCAAGAATGGAACCTCATCCAAAATCAGCCACTGCTGAAAACAATTTACAAAACGCCTCCGATTATATCATACAAAAGAGGTAAATCGCTCAAAGACATTCTCGTCAGAGCGAAGCTTTAATTAAAGGCTTTTGCGTCGCAAACGTAAAACCACACAGGGGAGTCTGTGTAGGCCTGTCTATGACCTTTAACATCTATGTGAAAAGAAAATAAATGTTTTTTGGGTTTACATGCCCTTTAATACTATGCAATATACACACTGAAAAATTTTGCATACAAGCATGTATCTATATATATATAAATTATAGTAATTATAGTGATCACTAAATGTAACTCTAACTAAAAGCGTGCTTACGATCGAAACGATTGTTTCAGAGTGGTTTCGAGACAATCCAATAATGCCAACCTTGCCAAACTTGGCTACAGGACTGCAGCTTTAACTTACCTTTAGGCGAGTTACATGTTCTTATCCATGAACAGAAAAACAACAACGATCAGTGAGACTTAAAAGCTCAGAGTATCCCTTAATTGCGAAGGAGACGTAATTCACATTAAATTCTCAATCCTCAGAAATTCACTCTTTCTGTTTGATTTTTCTCTGGAATTTGCCGCATGACGTAAAAGACTAATAAAATGCATATTTGCGGTAATTTCATTGGTTCGATATTTTTAGATAGATATGGCATCAATTCTGAGAAATATTAAAGTTCCTGTTCCGATTTACTGGGAATTTGCGAATACTCTAGAAATGCCGGTGCTTGAAAAACGTTGCCAATGTGCTTTTCTGTTGCTGAAATCATCACAAAACTGGGCAGACAATACTCTCGTTCCCAGAAAATTATTTGCTTTTAGGTTCTTCGGCGAATGTAAACGAGTGGCTCTGGGAACGGAACTGTTCAGTAAAGGAATTTCCCGAGGGATAGGGAAAACGTGGATTTTACATTTCTTTGCGAAGGTAATTTTTTTTAAGCTTCCGGTGTTTTCATTATCCACTTCCTATATTGATCTTCTGTTCTCATAACATCGCAAAAAGAAGAGCCGACAACTCGCAAACTTCTTTAAAAAATAACTTGAGATAGCATGCATCTTGATCAAATTAAATTCCCCCCCCCCCACCTCCCTCATTCCATAGCTTGGAAAGGATCTTCTTGTAGAAAGGAGTTCTATACTAGAGTCTTAACTGCATTGAGGGAGAGAGGAATCAAGTTGATTTTTTACATAGTAAATTAAACTTTTCCTGTATGAAGGGGACGGACGGGGTAGGGGGGGGGGGTCTCACACATTCTGAACCCCTCCCCTCTTAGCTACATTACCAAATGATCAGTCATGGGTGCATCTGTCGTAGTCCTCCTCAGTTCCTCTAGAATTAGGGGACTGGGATCAGTAAGTTTTTCTTAGTTAGGAAAATGTTGTTAAGGACGTCATACACAAGCGTGAAGTCCCTGCAACCTCTTCCTGTAGGAAATCCCTTGAAATCCAAAGGACATCATATCTCATGAATTACAAGTTCCCATCACTTCTTCCGTCGTTTCAAAGAAATTTTCCCTATAGGAATCTTTTAAGTAACACTAAGGATCACCAACCTGAAGACTCTTGTTTGCCAAGACTAGTTGCAGATAACTGTCCTTGCAATTGTAGGAACTGTAATGAGAATAAATTTCTCTCATGAAAAATATATCCATTACAATGCATCCATTACATTGTCCACATATTTTGACTTCACTTGGCAACTTAACAGTGACCAGAACAGGTAGACCAGACTTTTCCCAAAAAGGATGGGAAACCAGTGATCAACCAGCACTATGAGACCAAATCATTATTTATACTTACCACCCTCATTTTGCCACTGGAATATTTACAAAAAATGAAGAGACTCTGGAAAAAACCCCACAACTTTTTTACCTAGCCAGCCTGGTCAGCACTTCCTAACTAGTTGTAAAGTTCCCAATGACACCTAGAGAACTGCTTTTGATTACTTTAACAGTTACTGTATTCAAATGTTTCTTTATGGCACAAAGAAAGTTGTTTACATAATTCAAATGCATAACTTTACAAAATTTAACCTTTCCAGAAATAAACTGTGTACAAATACTCAACACTAAAATTATGATAAACTGCCTAAAAGAGTATTGAGAATTTAATATTTTAATAAGTATTAGTAGAATCTATCCTTTAGAAATTCCAAGTTTTTAAGAAAAAGAACTTCATGCAGCCTTAATCAAATATTTCATATCATCTCATCATTCACTGTGTAATTTGAGACCCAAAAATGTTAAACTAACCCAGTAGGAAACATTTTATTTCTAATAAACAGGCAATAACCCATTTATAGTTGTAAACACAAGGCACAAACTCAAAAGGAACATAAGTACATGTTGGTTTTAAGTGTAAGGCCTTACAATTAATCTTTTCTAAATCACCAGGGAAATTCATTTTAGCTCCGATAAGAAACTTATTTTAAAGTGATTAGAACTACAAGTCTATAGAAGAGAAAATGGAGTGAAAAGTAGGTTAGAGTCTTAACCTTTAAACTCCTATTAGTGACCAAGACAAAATTTCTCCTTACACTATCAATAAAATATCAAGTAGACAAGTGACGAGAATGAATCACTTGAATGAGATGAAAAGAAAAGTATCAATTAGGGGATTATTAGTTGATCAAATACCAAATGCTCCAATCTAACACCACAAGATTTATATGGCAGACAGTAAGGAGAATTACTAACAAGATCTTGGGAGTTAAGGGTTAAGGGACATAAAAAAAGCTGACAGAATGCACCATACTCCCTCCCCACCCACCCTCCCTGAGCTTCCTTGCCTTAATCCCTGAGCTTCCATCACTTTTGTCATGAAAACACGTCTTATCCTGGCTTAAAGATAACTGTATTAATGTTGAAACATTGACAGAATGGAATGTAATTTTTGGGAGACTTGATGTTAAAGAAGACTCAATTTCAATTAATCATATCTTATATTGTATATTATATATACTCTAAAAAGTACCAAAATCTTCTCTTGTCTCGAGGTTTCATTGCTTGGACTAGAACTAATTACAAAATTGAGCTCCAAATTACCAGAGAAAAAAATAGGAAAAACTACCTAAAGCACTAGCCTAGGACAGGTGGAAGTAGAAAAAAAAAAAAAGAGATTTATGGTTTGGCATGAATAAAATTGGATTGAAACTCTTTAGATGATGTATTTCCTCTGAAGACCTCTTTCATGGTGGAGCTACAAGCGTTACTATTATTTTAAGCTTATGTGCATGCAAGCAAGTCTTCTCGGCCTCCCTTTAGAGCAAGAATTTCCTGATCCATAAACATGTTTTAGAGGCCAGAAAGGCTAATTGACATAAATGTAAAAGAAATATTAACTCTTTAAAGCCTAAGGGTGACTAGCATCAGATTTCTCCCCACAATATCACCCCTGACTCACATATGATGGCCATGAGAATAAAGGAGATGATCACCAACAAAAGAAACTCTTGATTGGTAAACAAATTCTCCTTGTCTGCACCCTTGGAAATGTATAAAAAGCAGTACGAAGAATATGCATACTGATTTTAGGATGTAAATGGTTAAGTCCACCATCTATGAAAGAGGTCTATCATGTTCTCTCTTCATAGCAGTTAATAAACCAATATCAGATATTGAGTTGGATTCAAAGGTTCTAACAAATTACACAAAGGAATCAAATATATGAAAATGCTACTCTAATTTCTGACAGTCTTAATATCAATTGAAGAAATGATTAAATTTCCAAAATGTTAGTTTCAATGTACATTTATTTAATAATTTCTTGATGTGACTTTTATTTTTTTGATAAGACAGCAGGCAAATCTGCAAACAATACACGGATGCACATATTCACATTTCCAAAGCAGCAAATTTAGCTCTCTTTTGATTCAAACCAACATATTTTTCATCCTTAC
Organism: Pocillopora verrucosa; assembly: GCF_036669915.1. Taxonomy (NCBI): domain Eukaryota; kingdom Metazoa; phylum Cnidaria; class Anthozoa; order Scleractinia; family Pocilloporidae; genus Pocillopora; species Pocillopora verrucosa. The sequence goes on along the minus strand of NC_089324.1, from coordinate 16,573,811 downwards.
TTTAAGCACATTAGGAAATATTTAACAACAATAAAGTGTTGAGTATTTAAGACTTTTTAAATTGCTGTTTTTCTTCTCATTTAGGAACTAAACCATAAAATGCATTGTTGTTAACCTATCCCAGATATAAATCTAAACATTAATCTTTGTTAGGCAAGCACTACCTTGCAGTCAAACTTCCTTTACCATTCCAACTTTTTCATCCTCACAGTGTGAGAACAATTTATGATAACCATGCTGATATATATATAAACCAAGAATATGACTGTATGTTTTTTAAAGTTAAGATATTTTTCTTGGGCCTCACAGTAAAATAGCCATTAGTAATGCTATATATTTGTACCTTTTGCCATCAACTGAAAAGCTTTGAATTAATGGTAGGTGGGATTGGTCACCTCTTAAACATAGAGGAATCAGTCTTGTGTGTTCAGCAGATTGACAACAAATAAATTGCATATCCATCTGGTTGTGTATGATATAATATTATACGATTTAAGGATTTTACCAGTCAATTAATACTGAAATTATTTTAAGCAAAGCTGACAAAATGGATTCCTCATGTGAAAAAGATATCCTAACAGGGAGCCAGACTCATCACTTACAATGTAATCACTTCAGCTAGCTTTCTGAACACATAAACAGTTTCTATTTTGTGAAGAAGTTTACATATGCCATATATGTTAATGATATGTTAATGATATGTTATGCCAATTCCCTCTCATGCTACAAAACTAAGTAAGAGCCATTTTAGATGAAAAAGTTGGATTTCATAATTTTGCATCTGAAAAGATTAAGTTATATAAATAAAAGCAGTTTCCTCAGGGCTCAATTAAGAAAAGAATTCCAAAAAAAACTGAAACAGAATCTTTAAAGCTAGTTACAGTAAGTTAAGATAATTCTACGATCACATTTCTATAAAACTGTTACACAGAATTTTGTACACAGTGGAACAAACATTCTAATGTGCCACAAGATGTAAAAATTTAGAAGTATCACATTTCAAAAAATGTAAAGTGCCTCTGAAATTGACTTCTTACATGGAGTACATGCAAAAAGAACATCACATTGAGAAGCTATCCATGTTCAACACAAAAACAACATATAATTTTTCCCTTGTTGTTTTGTATGTTAAGCATTTACCTTTCCTCTCAAAGCTCCTTTCAAAGCCACCTTAACACATTACTAGTACTTATACAACTGATTCATTATTGTTTGAGGTAGATTCTTTTAAAGCACTAACTCTGTTCCAGGCAGACTGTTCAGTTAGGAAACCAAAGTGTGATAGTTAACTCTTTAACTCCCAAGATCTGATTGTTAATTCTCCCCTCTAGCTGCTACACATTTCCTTGTAAATTAGTAATGAGAACTTGGTGCTAGATCAAGATAGCAGCTTCTTCCTGATAGGTTTGAATATTCTCATTACCTGTTTGCTGAATAATGTATGGATATCACTGAGAGAAGTTTCATGTTAATCACTGTACTGGGAGTTAAAGAGTTAACAGCACAAGAGCAGAAAAGGAGTGTAAACAAAAACAAAACAAGGGTTGAGTAGCATAGTGAATGACCCAACCCTTCCTCGGTATTGCTCTGTCCCTACTATCATGCCATTTATATTTTGGCCCAGTTTTCCTACCTGAATGCCTACAACAGCCTATTGATGAACAGTAAACAAAGCTTACAGCATTACTTTCTTTCTCATTTTATCAGTTACATATTAAGTTTGGCTAATAAAGTACACAAAGGAAATCTTCTAAGCATCAGTCTTCAAAGTATTTTTTTTTAACCCAGACTGGGAGAGTTCAATCACTACAACTGAGAATTCTTGTCACAAGTTAACAGCATGTACATCTCAACTACTTCCTGCAATTTCCTGGTCTTGTTTGCCTCCTCCTTCGTTGCTGCCATTTTCCTAAAAAAAAAAAAGAGAGAGAGAGCTTGAATTTAACCTACTGATGTTCTATAGTAGAATTCTATATGTGGGTCAAAAGGGTACTTCTTCTGTAAAGAAGTTTATTTAGTACTGGGGTACTCTTCAGATTAATATCTTAAAAATTTATTAAAATGACCATTTGTTAAAGCATGACTTAAGTATTGTACCTGTCCGCTAAAAATTGCTTTTTTCCTTTCCTCCTCTTCTTGTTTTTCTACAGTTAAAAAAAGAATTATTTTTGAGAAATTGAAAGAGTCGTGTTTAATCCTCCAGAAAACAGATAATCCTGAATCATACAATATGTACCTTTGAACATATCATCTTAAATTACCAGAGAAGAGGAACATGTAATATACTTTACTCAAAGAACAAATTCACCCTGAACATATATGTAAGTATAGTACTTCAAAGAATAATAAATTCACTTACTTCTAAACCTAGCTCTTTCATTTTTATCAAAATACCATAGTGTGATAGCGTATCTTGTAAGGAGAAGAAAATAAAAAATCATTATTTACAAAACAAATTCAAGATCAGCAAAAAATGCACATAAGGTACTTCTGACCCCTTAATGAAACACACAGGCCAAAAAAAAGGAAATAGTAGTATGTATTCTCTGGTGTTTTAACCCTTTAACTCCCATGAGTGACCAAAACAGAATTTCTCCTTAGATATCATTACAATATCAAGCAGACAAGTGATGAGAATAAAGAAAAATATCAGTTAGAGGATTATTGGTTGATCCAATACCAAATTCTCCAAACTAACATCACAAGAACTGTATGGCAGACAGTAAGGAGAATTATTAATGAGATCTTGGGAGTTAAAGGGTTGATTAAAATCAAAACACTTTGCCCTTTCCTAAATCAAATTTAAATGATACATGGGCCTTGTCACTGTCCCTGACAAGGTTACACGACTAATTAGACTAAAAAGAAGAATAGGTATTACGAAATGGCAATAAATTAGAATGAGGAGGAAAATACTGTGAGGATGATTACAAGCAAAAGAAGAGGTAGTGTCAGTGCTCTAGTAAAAGTGATAAGGTGGAATGAGGAAGACGATTATAATAATAGTAATGATAATAATAAGGACCATCATGACAAAAATTGTAATTAAACATCAAGAAAAGTATAATCATAACCAAAAGGGTGGTACCAAGGATTGTGACAATAACCTCAACTGTGTTTGGGTTTTTTTTTTTTGACTTCGGCTGATGACACTGACAACAAATTTGTTTGGAATCCTTGATACAACAAAAACAATTGCGTATATATTATATGTGCCAAAAGGGAAGAGTTGTAAACTAACCTCACGTCATGAGAGGGTGCCACTTCATGTGGATTTCTGCGATCTGACCAAAACAGGAGTAACCTGTCTAGTCTGGGTAAAATTTTCACTGGCTCTTCACTGCCTCCTGGATAAAGATTTAGCATACCTCCTTTCTGTAAAACAAAATGGTCATTTTCTGTCATCGATAGTGTAAACAACTGTATCTTAAGGGAGAAACTAGCCAAGACATCCATCTAAAATATGTACAAAACTAATTTAATTTGCCAAAAAAAGAGAGGGAATTCATTAAAATACCACCAATCAGAGAATTTTTTCCTTGTTGAGCAGTTTTCTTTGACTAGATTTGGATTGCCTCAGCCATTTTTCATTTAGAAATGGAGAATATTCTGGTGGTAATATACACAGTTCTCCCAAAACTACATTTCCGAAATGTAGTTTTTTTTTATCCTTGTCTGAGTTTTCTGTAAGGCTTACATAAAATCCAGACAAGATAGGGTGAACTGATATTTATAGAAAAGCTACTAACCTCCTCTGTCCATCCTGGGTTTAAATAGTACAGTGTTGTTATACAGCGTCCATCTTTATTGGGGTTGTCTACATGTCTTTTGTAACATGTACCCTGACCAGGATAGCATGCCACCATTGCCTGCTTGGAGCAAGGAAGAAAAGAAATTCTGGTCAACACAATAATAATAAGGAAAAGCTTTAGCACCTGTAGTAACTAAATTTTCTTCTTTGTGTAAATATTACTTTCCTATTAATTCTGAAATGAAAATACCATATTACCACGGACATGATCAATAGTATGTATAACTGCTGACTATTCCTTGGTCAACAGCATACGATTTTTCAATCCTACCACCTAAATTTCCCTTAAAGTTCAGACTTCAGTAGATTACTATAACCTTCTAAATATGAAACCAAGAAAGGTATAGGCAACCTTTTCGCCTGACAAAGACTAGCCGTATAAATGTTGGGATCAACATGATTAAGGATTAAATGCTCATTTTTCTACAAAATATCATGTTAAAACAGCAGCATTTGTCACTTGAGGATTTCTTGAGAAATTCATTTTTAGTTACCTTACACCTAAGGAAAAGCTAGAGGATCTAACATAGTGCACTACATTTTGGATTTAACCAAAATACAGAAGTCTTTACAAAAAGTACATGAATGGTAAGTTGATGAGACTACACATTCAAGATAGATTTATCAGCTTAAACCAAACATCATTTGTAACAAATATGTCAAAACAAACAGGATTTGTTTGATACCCTTCTTCTTTTCCAACTGGATCAAGCACTAGATCCACTTAGTGTTTTATTAAACAAGCTGCATGCATATTTACTTATAAACTGTAGTTCTGAATGTTCAATTAATTTAGGATAAATTAAGTAAAGCAACCCATTCCCAAATTTTGTGAATGTGACATTTTTTTTAAATGGTGTTCCCAAATTTAGAGAATGACCTCTAAAGCGACTTCTGCGTCAAAGTGTTGGCACATTGTTTCCTTCCTCTCACGTGTTTAATCACGTTTCTTCAATCTGTTTGGCTTTTCTTTTCCAAGTGCTTTATGGGGTGTCGGGGTCAAAGTCAAGTGACGTCAGGAAAAAGAGAACAATGAAAGTTCACAACTTTTGGGTTGAAACTGATTAATTCAAAGATTCTAATTTCCTGTAGATATCCCATTCAATGAATTTATCTCATAACCTTAACGCATCATTGAATCCAAAGAGCTTTCTAGAACACAATCCACATTCATACACAAAAGAAATCCTGAAAATCGAAATATCGGTTGTGAACCAAACCACATGTGAATCTTAAATCGTGTATGACAAAATCTTTTGAAATTTTTGTGCGATGTCTTCAAGTCAGAGGTGCAATGTAAATGCTACAAAGGTCAGGGAACTACGACTGAATATCTACAAGCACTGGTGTTTGCTACTTTGAGTGGAAAAAAAAAAAAAGAAAGAAGAAAAAAACCAAGTCAGATCTCAATTGAAATGGCTTTATGTGTAGTTGAGGAAGCTTTTCAACTGGTACATGCACATGATACGTGTGAAACAGTTGTGATTAACCCAAAACACACTTCAGTATTTCTTTGTCCATGCTTGAGCAACTACATTCTAGAATTGTGGAATGAAATATTCAACATGTGTATTCATCCATGCAATTTCAAAATTATTACATTGTGATTAAAACTCAAGGTTCTGATGAAACCCCTTATTCTTATGAAGAGATCGCGTTCAAAACATCACTTGTTAAAACCTAACTTAAGCCGTTTATCCACAATTGGTTGATAGTCAACAAAGTGTTTCACTTGCCCAATGACCCAGCAAAAAAAAAAAATGTTTCCTTTGAAACTAATATCTTTCTAGAATTAACTGGATTATACTCCATGTGAATGGTCTGAAAGATGATGCATTAGAACTTGAGTCAACAAGATTACTCCCCTATTCAGTAAGAAAACTTGATTTTGGACTAAATTTTTCAGAAGTGTTCAACTATAATTTTCTTTTTCTAAATAAAATTCTAGTGTTGGATAGTGTAATGCCTAACCATCCTGACAGCTTTCTGAGTGATAGAAACAAGATCTCACTGTTGAGCTGTCTACAGGCATACATGTAAATTGTTGTATCTTGGGTACAAATCGACAAGGTATGCTCAAACTCATTAATCATCCTGGAGGTAGCACTTGTCCAGAGCATGTTACAATCCAGCTATTACATAAGTATGCAAAATAATTCATCAGTACACTTTTACATGTGACAATTCACGTTTCAAAACAAAAACAAACACAAAAACCTCTCATTCATGACCACAAAACAGCAATCCTTGGGAAACGTTTTGGCCTAGACTGCATGATTCTGGAGATTATTTACGCGGTTATCCCTACACTTCTAATTGGTGGGAAGAGCATGCATTACTTCACACCCAAGTTGGAGTTCATAATTGGTACCTAGTACCATAAATTGTACATAACATATTCCAGTGTTAGAGATGGGAAAAATTAAAATTTTTAACCACCATGAAATTTCAATGGATACATTACATTCAAATGCATGTTAAACTAACTAGAGAACACTTAAGTCTCTTAATCTGAAAATTTCCCATTGCAATCTGTGGCAGTCTACCACAACAATAGGTTGTAAGTTTGTGATAGAAATGAAAATACCCTTAGGAAAAAAATTATACTAAAATATCTATAGTTCCAGTTAAGATCCATGTATCATGAAGGAAAACAAAATGTTTTAATCTGAAAAATTTTCTACAGTTAAAATTTTCAAAATACTTGTTCAGCCAGTTTGTTGTCTCTGTAATTAAAATCTCGACACCCTTGACCTTGGCAAAAGAATTTCAAATGTATATTGCTTATGATACTGTAAAGAGATTATATGTCGTTGGGCCTACGAGACCCTTGGCCAGAGATTTCAAGAACCACACTTTTCGAGAAAATTCATTTTTTTCAAATGTTGTCTCCAGTTGTTCAATTTGGTCACGTGTAACAATGAATAAGTACGTGATCGAACGCACGTAGAGCGCCAGAAGCTAAATATGAAGACGGCCATTGCTTCCTTCTGAAGAAAATTCAAATTAGGTGCATGACATTAAACGAATGCCTTTGACTCGGCAAAAAATATAAAAATTCACCCTTTTAGATCTCAATCGGCGCGAAAATCTCGAACAAAGTCGAGAACAGCAGTGTATCTAATGGATTAAAAGCACAAATCCTTCATTAACTACAGCGTAAGGCGGAAAAACGCCTGGGAGATTAACATGGTATCTGACTGTTCGTGTAATGGGCAATCGAATCCATAAAAAGTTTAACATGTGTACAACGTCGCTGTAATGAAATGCGTTCGAACAAAGTGCTGTATACAGAGATATCATTCTTACCTTTGTCCTGTGTTCTATGTCGTATTCTTCAATAAGTCCATTGCAGAATCTTATCAAAGTATTCACTGTTGTCATATGATGCGAAATGGCTTGACAATTTTCCTCTTTACCATCTATCCAAGCTATCTTATCGTCCCGTATTTTCTTGTTTAACATACTACCATTCCCATTTGAAGATACTAATTCTCCGTCTGTAAACTTCTCTCTCTGATGTAAGTTCTTTACTTCGCTGAGGATTTTTAGTGCAATGTCTTCACCATGAAAATCGTCTAGATAGCAGTAACCTTGTTTTCTCAACGTATCCACGACAAACTCCGCTCGCTCGAAAAACCTGTTTGGAAGTAAGTCCATCGGGGTGTACCCATTTAACCTATTTTCCCTAAACTGTTGTTCCTTTTCCACTGAAGGCAACCCCATACATTTTTTCTTGTGTAATTTAAAGTCGCTCTTTCGATGTTCCGCGCCACAATACTGAGCAGTTTTACAATATGGGCATCTCGTCACTGCTTTCTCGTTGCACAGATCGCACAACATGTTTCTGTTACTTGATTTAACGCAGGACATACGGAGAAACGAGCCTGACAAAGTGAAACAAAACAAATTTAGATTCGATCGGAGAATCAACTCAATGGTGTCACTCTACGGCTGCATGTCACACACTAGGTCACGTGTAAACACAGACAGCCATAACACGTGATCATAACAGAGCGTTGGTTCAAAAAACGTGAGTTTTCGTTGTATGTTTCTCGAACAAGCCCTAATTTGGAGATAAATCCATTTAGGAAAGCTTTTCTTTAAAGTAAGATAGCCTCTTCAAGCTCAAAGGATGGAGAGAATCCGTTCTTTTGCTAAGAAATGGGAGAGTTGTGCAAGCGCCCTTGGCCTGTACGTGTCTGATAACGATTTCCCTAAATTCGAACGCAATGCAAATACGTCACGATGTAAACAATACATAGAAAGTCACGCGAGGTTAAAAGCCATGAATACGCAATAAAATTTGTGTAATTTTCCATAATAAAGAAGAGATACTGACCATCATTGATAGTGACTGGATGTTTGGGCAGTGAATGCTCGTTAAAATACTATACGAAATTTTCGGGTTCACCGAGAGTAGATGGACATTAGTCTTCTGATTTTATTGCCCGCCCACGCAAAGACATTGGCGCTAATTTGAATCAAAGATCAGCAATCACAACAGGAAGTTTGATTGTTATGATAAATTTTTGTAACCTTTTGCCTCAATGGCGTGATGTATTTTTTTTTCAGTTTTTATTTTCTTTTGATGGCGAAAGACGAGTGCTGGGCAAAGAACTACAGTAGTTTCTTTTCACGTAGTACATCCCACCGCTGATCTCTCCTGTCAAGGGCACTTTGACCCTGCTCTAAAATTACATTAACTTGTTCTAAAAATAGTTCTAATTAATATTTTCCTCAGTGTGACCGCTACGGATTTGACATGTCAAAGAGAAATCTGATTGAAGGGGGGGGGGGGGGGAAATGTGGTGCGGCGTCGGTGGGAGAGTATAACAGGGTAATTAAGTATTATCAAGTGGGTTGATAACGTAAATTGGCCACCGTAAAGAGTTTCAAACCTAACGTTTCGAGCGTTTGCCCTTCGTCAGAGAGGTGGCCAATTTATATTATCAACTCAGTTGATAATGTTAAATTACCCTGTTAGCCTGAAATCTGATTGGTTCCGATAAGCGCCTGTTACATCCCGTCCCGTCCCGGTGCTGTCCAGGCTACCCTAACGGGATGGGCGATTTAACTGCTGCTCTTGCAAGACTTCAGACATTTCAAAAGACTGAAAAATTCACGAGATATATACTAAGTTACTAACTCATCAGTCAATAAGAAAGTTTTTTCAAAAGCCGACCACAAGAGGCAATTCGGAATACATGAGATCTCTAAGTAGAAACGACAGGTTAATATAATGAAGAAAAGTCTACACAATGTCGGTGCAGGCTGCTGCGTTCTCTCCTTGTTTTTCATCGTTTTCCCTTACCGAAGTGTAGAATGAAAATGTCGTGAACAAAAATCGTGTTTTTGCCATAAAGCGGCCACCAAGTAACTCCCACTAAACAAAATACGTAATAAAAGGGAACGGCAATCTATTCTTGTTCTGTGTTTGAGGACGAGTCGGAGGAGGTTTTATGGTCTCCCGCTTCCAAGCAAGTAACGATGGAAGTTTTTTCTTTTTAATCGACTTCATTGTGCAGAGAGCCTTGCACAAAATACCAGGCCTCTTCCTTGGAGTAAAAAGATTTTCCATATTAACTCGCGGGGTAAGGAAAGTCGATATAATATCGCTTCATGTCTTTTCTCTCCATATATCGCGCTGCGTGAAAATGTTGCCTAAAGCCGACACCGAAGCAATAAACCAATGAAACTCATTCACTGAACCAACCTCACAACTTAACCGAGATATATTCACGATGAACGCAGTGTTCACTATTGTTGATTTTATGGTCTCTTAGATCCATTCGTTCGCTACGTGTTTGTGTTGGGAGAGGCGCGCGTTCCGTTCAAATGCAGTTATCACTGAAAGATAATCCAAATACAATGTTGGTCGACTCGAGCTCTAGAAATATTTCTAAAGCTTCTCTAGAGGCGGGATCAGTTTGGAGTCATGATTTTGCGTTACAATAGCTTCGATAAGTCATTTAACAAGCAGAGTCCGCCTATGAATCATCAACACGATCTGGGCCGAGAAAGATGGAGGCTTGCCATCAAGGAACTTTATGAGTTTAAGGGCAAAAAGAAAACGAATTGGTCAGATGAGACCCGATTTCAAGAAATCCTTTAAAAGCTCTCCTCGAAACGGAAAGTCAGACACTTTTCTCGTTTTCTATGGCTTTTAGGGGGCTATCTCCGTGCGTCGTTGCAAGCTAAATGCGACAATCAGGTCATGACACATATGCCACGGTAAATTTAATGCGCCGAGAAAAGGCTGTGTCTCATACTAATAGGATGCCCATGTTGCACAACCCTTTACTGTAATCGCCAAATTTCTTAATAACTAGCTAAAACACAAAGGACAGTTGGTAAATTCAGCGAAAATCAGTACGACTCGTCCAAATTATCGTTATTAAGCAATCTAAACTGAAACACTGATCCATAGAGAAGTGAAATGATTCATTATTTCACTTCAAAAGCTCACATTTACCAGAAATAACTCGCAACATTTTGCAGACTTGTATTTTCGAATCAACCCATGTAATGGGAGAAACTGAATGTGACTATCGCAATTTTAGCAGGGACTTTCCCAAAACTTCGCAAACAATACACTCAGACTACAATTCAATGGATCAATCCCTGCAATATTCTCGTAATGAGAACTTCACGATCGAAGTATTGACAAAATTGAGGAACGAGTCTCTTTCCAGCTTGCATCAAAAACTTCAAGAATCAATTCATCTTTTGCATGCCGTCTTATTTCTACGTGTTGTTTTACAATCGTGCAGATGATCATAGTCGATACAAAATGAACAACGAGATGGACGTATTAGAACGCGACTTCTTGCTGAGAGAGACGAAAGTAAACGAAGTCCATGTTTACGAAAGAGTTAAACTTTGATACAGGACTTGGACTGAACTTTGATAACATGGAAAGTTCTATATGAAACTCGTTAGAATTTACGATATACAAGTGACTCTTTGTGTACTACTATAGCTGGGTCTAAACTTTTCTCGTTTGTCAAAGTCGATCAGTTTGTTTCAAACTCGCGAGATAATTTCAACGATCACCGGTGAAAGAGGAGTATTTATAGCTAATTTTTTTATTTAGTCCGTTCGTATGAATACAGCCAAATGATCTCGAACACTGATTTATATCTGATCAATACTGGAAATATATAAACTTCTTTCATACCGAATTTCCCTCAGTTTCCTCTTGAAATGACTACAAAAGGCGAGAGGTAATTTGTCTCGTTCTGACAAGAACACAAATACCAAAATATAATTATTAGAGAGTGTATTTAACGTACCGTAAAATATCCTGGCTGGAAGATGTGTAAATGTAGAACAATTTTTCCAATTTAATTCTTGTCTCTCGCATAACGGATTACGTCTCAAAATCACACCTCCTCTACAAGAACCCATTTCACTTAATCTTTAAACCTATTCCTCTGTAGTCGAAGCTTGGTATACACGTCGATGTCTGCATAGCTTTTAAATGAACTGGATGCAATTTGAGTTTATATACACTTGAGGAAACGTTCATGTCGTCACGATTACAAGGAGAGGAAATATACTTGACTAACAATTAGTTCCGTTCAGTGATGTGACTACGTGCACGCGTGCGGCAGGAAGGAAAGTTACCAATAAGTTTTCCGCAGAGAGCGCAAATTTTCCATACTTTTCATTTTTAGAGGCCTGTTTTTCTTTGCGAAGAAGTGACATTCGACACGTTTCTCGTAAAAAAGTATATTGTGACGTTGTATTTATAATTTGTTTTCAGGAAAACTTGTTTGATACTCTATCCTGCTTCCCACACGTTTGGAAGATTTCCATTTCACCTTGGCTTGATGTTGTAGCCATTATTACTTAATTTTTATAAAAATTATGTGTAATCTTAATTTCTTAATATCCACAGTAAAATAAAACGATTAACTACCCCAGGTACGTGACGAAACAAGAAAAAAATCTCAAGGTATCTTAGACGATTTCGTTAGCAACGACATGCATATGTTGATGAGTGAGGAATGTTAAATTTGTTTTCGTTCGGATTTTAAGATGTGAGGAATATAGTGAAATTTTCCTGTCCAAAGTTAACTTGATTTAAATTCCAAGGTTAGAAACTTGAGAAATACGAAGAAAGCCGAGGTTCATGCTGCTCTGTAACTCTTCTCAGATAGTCTGAGGGTGATAGTCTCGTAAGTGAGTTTAAACCACTCTTGCTCAAAGTATTCTGAACATCATGGACTAATGACAATCGGAAGGACCCCTTGAAAACAAACGGCCCGTGCCAGAGAACATGTACACTTCACCAATTCAATTTAGGATTCACAAACAATTGACGGTTTTTAAGTGACTTTACACTCCAGAAAATTGTCACAAAAGTAATTCAACGTTTGGTGATGTTTGCGGACGTCGCAAAAAATACAAGCCATGGATTTCGGTGAATTTACAGTAACAAGGTCATCACTCTTATCTAAGTCTTTAAGCACCCATATAAGATTCTTCTGAGAACGGTAAATAAATAAACAGCCCACTCAGAGAAAATGCAGAAAGTACAATTGTTTTACAGTTTGGGTGACAAAACCCCTCTCAAGCTTCATAGAAAGGTTTAACGCCATATTTCATATTTGCGATGTTAAAGCCCTGAACTTTCGTACAAAATACAAAATCGTGTACATTAAGTAAGTATTAGCGTGTATCGGTAAAAGAGACAACTTGGTTTCAAACACGGGCAAGATTTTCCAAGTTTCTGTTGCGTGCACGATCATCAACAACAAACAAAACTTAGTAATCCTCACCTTTTAAATGTCTTTCCTGGCCTCATAAGTTGTTACGTTCCCACAGTTCTATACACTTTGCCCATTGGCAGATTTGAAGAAGACATGGCCACTAAAGTAGCCAAATCTTACAAACCTTTCCTGCGTTTTTTTCTTCTCACGATAACCTTAGCAAACAACAACCGTCTCGACGCCATTTTGCCATTGAAGTGTTTAGTCCTCACCGTGAGAAGCAATTTAAATCAAAAGGGGCTTGGAAAGGAGTCAGAGAGATGAACGACGACTACCTCATAACGAGGCCAAAGGCGCACGTGCATCTCGTCGCGTGCGTCGAGTCATGAGAGGTCACGAACTACGTAAGCAAGTCGTTTTGTTTTTGTTTATTTTTTTTTGATGAATTTTTTCTTACTTTCGTCGTTGAGGGAAATAAATTACGCGATCAGCCACTAACTTCTCCGAATAATTCAAAAGAAAAGAATCCTAGGCTCGAGAAAATAAAGGCGTTGGTCACACCTGAGGAAGGGGTCCTCGTGCTGTTTCTAATGATTACATGAGAATTCACCAAACCAGAATTAGTAAAAAGTATTTGAAAATATGGAAAATGTTTGCTGATCTCCTTAATATGCTATAATTGGTTATCCTTGACACATTTTCACTTGACTAAAATTTTGCCTGGAAGGATTTGCTCGACTACAAGGTTAGCACTTTCGATTCCTAAGAGCAGATGCAACAAAAAAAAAAGCCACATTTTCTGATTTTGCGATTTCGGAGCAAAGCATCGGATAAATTGTTAATTGGGAAGCTCACGCACGCGCAAATCAGAAAATGAATACCTACATTCTGGGCCAGCATATTAAACAAGTTTTTAACACAACACAAAAACCACGCCCTTAACGATTTTCCCCATAGCTCGGATGTCAAATTCAAACGATTCCTTGAAGGAGTAAAAAAGATACTTTCAAGAGGGAACATTAATGGCAATAATTTTAACAATTTTACTCAACAGATCTAAACATCAAATCTCTTCAATGGCTACCACACTTTTCACATAACTTTTGCAAGAGAATTTGGTGATAAATCAATCATTACTCCCTTTATTTAGTTTATATTATTTTTGTATTTTTCTCATCGCCCCCCGCTTTAAAAAGAAATGAAATAATTTTGTTCCCTTTCAACATAGGTTGGTGAATTGAGTTTTTTTCAGTTCTTTGTAAACGCGAAAATCATTAGAGGTGGAGATATAAATAACTTGGTTATAGCGTCTCACTTTTTTATACGACTTGATACAACCTCCACTTTTCTTAAGTTTTACTATCAATTTTTCTTTTCAATTTTTTCATCTTTGTAGGAACCTTTGCTTTATATCAGGATTTGTAATAACAGAAGCTTGTTTTAAAACTGAAGACGAGTAGACCTGGGTAATCTAGGAAGATTGATGAGAATAGATCGAAAAATTGCCGAGTTAAGAGGCTCTATGGGTTTTTGTTCAATGTTGGCGCGCGTGTTGTAATGTTTCTCTTGGAAATGTTTTGTTTTTTCTTTTCAAGGTAACTAAAAGCCATCAAAAAGCGATGAACGAGGTTCGGACTATCGTTTTCTGTAGTAAATATCATCAATATGAATTTCGTTACTAAGTTAAGGCTCCAAGAAGGAAGGCGCTCGCCAGTGATAATTTGGCTCTGCCTTTGTTTTTCTTCAATTTGCTTCGGTGAAATCTCTCAAAATTTTAACAATAAGTGAAATTTGCTTTGCCGATCATTGAAAAGCAGAAAAAATAGGGGTTACAGACGTAGTTCGCTCGTTATTTGCAGTTTTGTGTTTTCTTCCTCTATCTCAAATTTGGTCTTATGAATTTATAGTTAAAGCAGGCACTAGGAAGCGCACAAATATGTTCAACGATTCAGCAAATCTTACGAAATTCCACCGAAGGAAACGCGATAAATCTTGCTCGAAAGATACTTACTTCCTTTGTCGCAAAACATTACGCAATGGAATAGCACTTTGCCAAGATCTGTATCTGAGCATGATTAAACTTTCGAATCTGTCGCCTTTTGGTAATCTTTCCCACAGTGTTTTCTTTTCGGTTGACTTCTTTTTCAGGCGAAGAAGGTCTATGAATATTAGGAGTGCAGTTGCTGGCAACCCTAGATTCCATGACATAAAAACTTTAAAGTGTTCAACTGTTCTTGACACACCTTTTCAGATAGCAATTGTGCGATTATATCTCGCCGCCATGATTGTTTTGCACGTTGACACTTACAAAGCTCGCGCTATGTTCTCACACAGATATATAGCGGTCAAGAAATCCTGTGGAGCCTCCTTAAACTGAGAAGCGAGCTGGAAAATCATTAAATACCTCGCTGCACTCGTTACTTCTGAAATAAGAAAGGATCAATTATTTGCCGCGGATATCTTCCGCTTTCCTGACGAGAAAGAGCGAATGTTCTCAAAGTGACGAAATAGAAACTACACTCTGTTCTCCTCCCATCATATTTCCTGCTTCCAGTTTTTCGACCCACATTTTGAACACTGAAAAACAGAAAAAGCTAAAAGAAACTGAATACTATGCTTTAAAATTGTTTTCACGACTCATTTTTTCGTGATAGTACCTCATGGCTGGTACATAAACAACTTTACTATGTGGTTCTGGTTAAAGTATGCTTGCTCGATCCGATTTAGCTCATTAAAACTACAAAGAGCTTCTAGTTTCATTTTGCAATAATGCCGAGTAAAGCTGCATTTCGTTAAAAATATGATATTCTAACGTACCAGAGGAAGTCCTTGCTTGAGGGAAAAGTTGGGCGAAGCGATTTTTCCGCGACAGAACTCCTTGTCGAATCAGAGAATTCAAACTTGGTTTGAAAATGTATTGACTTGTGCTTGGATGTCTACTAACGCTTGGCGTTTTTGTGTTGTTCCTCTGTAACAGTAACTTGGCATACATCATGATTTCCCCCTTTACGCAAAATGAGTTGTACCAATTGAGGTTAAAAAGCTCTGAGGCTAATGTCCATAAATTCACAGCTTAAGATCTCAAAGAAAACACCGCGGCGTAGTCGCGCACAGACTGGGAACCAAAATACGCCCTTAAGACGTGTGAATTCACACGGTGTGGAAAGAAGAACGGAAGCTGACAGATGTGAAATTATGAATTTTCCGGTCCAAATTCTTTAAGAAACTTAAAATTAGGGCTTTTAAAAGTTACTGTAAATCAATCTAGACAGAATTATAACATTATTTGCCAAATTCACATGGAAAATTTGTTTGATTGAGCCTTTGAGATCGCGTGCTTCTGCCGCACTTATTTAAATGCAGGCAAGAGAGATGATATATGCGATCGACTCCTTAACCTTTCTCCTTTGTTTTTTAAGAGTTTAAAGGACTTCGCAAATTATCCGATGAAAGAAAATGCAAAATTTAGTTTTAAAAGCAGGATAAACAGTTTTAATGACTTAAAAATATGTCCAAAACTTCCAGGCTTATCTGATCCTTTCAGAGAGGGAGCTAAGATTTGAGGAGTTTAATATGAGAGCATAAAAACTCACATATGAGTAGCATAAAAACTCACTCAGGAAGGAATATTCTTTCTGGTTGAAATATCAATTTATTAGTTTTTATGGGCGAAAAAAAAAACTTTAAATTCAAGGCAAAGCGAAAAATGCGATAAAAACCTTTCATGCAGTGCGTGGGCTGCCAAGTATAATTGCAGGCTAAGTTACCTTATTAATCTTCCTTCATGAGAAAACGTGCAGTGACTCACGTAAATCAAGCTCCTCCGATTATCAAGCGTCACACATCTTGCACTTCATCATACTAATAATAACTTGTCTTAGAAATAATTGTTCATTTGATATGATGCCGGGCGCGGAAAATGAAAACCAGTTAGCTTTTATCTTTCGCTCCCATTGAATGACCTCGAACGTCTACTTGAATTCTAAAGACTGTTGTCGTTTGCGTCAAAAGATAACAATGGTTATATCTCTTTGTTATAAGGCAATTATGCCGGGTCAGTTGGCGTATTGCATTTGACCTTCATTCGTTCCTGGTCCGTCGAGTTTCACTGAACCTTATCCTCATTGTAGTTTCAGGACTTCAGCAAAATATGCCGCCATGTTCTGCAATTAAAACTCCTGAAAATTTGCTTTCAATCAACAAACCCTTCTTAAAATTAAGTTCGAATTGATATGAGCGCTAACACAACACAATTATCCCCATATTCATTTTATTTTCTCGACTTTCTTCACAAAACTGTCTCTTTTTCTCTTAGTTTGACACCGAAATAGTGCAGAATTACTTGGTAAGTAAAGATAACTAAAGCAATAGAGATGTCTGCGCTAACTAGAATGGTATGAAAACTTGAGGAAACAGACGGATAATGCAGAGAAGCGAAGAGAGTGGGACCGAGACTCATAGGAGACATGAGAAAGAGCACGGTAACTATTCCCCACTGTGGGGACAACCGCCTACTCTAGGGGAGGGTGTGAGGCACGTCTATCCAAATTTCCCTTTCAAACGTTCTTCAGCTTCGTAAAAAATTTAGACTCTTGTGTGTTTTGGTGATCAAAAGCTTTTAAAGACACAATTTACATGAGGACATTTGCTGTACCAGACTTTGTAGCTGAATTCTATAGCGCGACATGAAACAAAACCCGTAGTAATAAGGAAAATCAATCACTTTAAAGATTTTTTTTTTTAACACAGCTGGAGGAGCGCTTAGTCGCGCGTAGATCAGATATTCTGACGAATGAAAAATGAAATATCACAACAGCATGATCTGAGATAAACAAAAAATTATGGCTTCGGTTTTTAAGTGAGGATATTGAGCGGAAGAGGCTTGGCCAGAGAAAGCCCGTTCGCCCGATGTATGCATCTGAGCACGTTTACCAAGTTTTTCTTTGTTATATGGGCTAAGAGCCGTGGCGGGGTCAGTTCTGAAGAAAGTTATTTTAGAACTTCCTGAAGTATATAATAGCGGTAAGCTGTAACCAGTAGATAAAACAAACAAACAAAAAAAGAACAGACGTGACATTGAATATATTAAAAATTGTCACAGGCATTTTCGCGACGTTGTGAATTATTATATCCAAACAGCGGCCTTCGAGATTTTTATGATCCCGTGTAGTGATTTAAAATTGGAATAAAAGCAGATCCGTTAATCCATGAGTGTTTGGTTCTAATGAGCAGAAAATAAACTTAAAAGCTGATATATTTAGACGACTAGTCGGTAGTAACTGTTTCCTATCTTTTTTCTAAAAAAATACCTTTTTAGCAAATTCAATATCTGTTTTCTAATTATTTTTGATAAGCGCATGTGTCCGTTTTTTCTGTTGAAAACTCGAGCTGGACTGTATGCAACACAAGGAAAGCGGAATATTGAAACATAGCCCTGGCGTGAAGTGTTCACGTCTTTTACGAAATGATTTCCCTTAAAAATGCCTTTATTTTGTTATAAAGCAGCTTTTCTGAACTCTACGGTTGGAAGACAACGAGACTCAGGAAATTAACACAAAAACCTTAAGTCACAATTAAAATATTTTTTGATCCCAATATGGGCCGGGTGCTAGTTTGATTGATGTGTGCCATTTTGGGAACCGGCCGGTCGAGGAAATTGAAACATCTTCGCTTGGCTGAATCGCTCTATTACAGTTACGTAACCTCATGGATCGAACTATAAAGAGACAAATTTATCAAAATAAGAAAAAATTATGGTTGGGATACGATGCAATCTCCTTTAATTCAACAAGCGCTTCTTGTGACCAAAATTTCTTGCGAGCGAACCGAATATATTTTAGAGACAAAACACAAGCTGTATTTGGAATATTTTTGAAAAAAATCTTACGTATTACAATTTTAGCCCAAGTAAAGCATTGAGACGACCCCTTAATCTAGAGTAATACTCAAAACAAGGAGAATTTAGTTATTAACATACCATGAGACATCCTTGCTTGAAGAAGGAGTCGTGTACGTTGGTTTGCCCGGCATAGGATTTCCTGAGTCAACGTAGCCGGCCTTAAAACCAAACTTCTTCGTCTGGAATCGCTTATAACTATATGTTTCCTCATATTATTTCTCTGTGCAAATGGCTTGGAATACATGACGGCTTTCCAAAATATATTTTTTTCTGAGAGCTCAGAAGGTTATCGCTAGCATTTGTCTTTGGCAACTTGCTCTGCGACTAATTTTTAATTTTAAATTTCGAACGCATGCTGGGATAGAAAGACTGGGAACTAGTCTACAGGTGGGCGGTTTTGTTCGTGCGTAGTTTCACGATTTACATGACGTATTGTTGAAAAAATAAATCACTCCTAAAACCATTTTCTTCCGTCGAATTTAAAATAGATATAAAAGAGGAAAAACTTTAACCGTGGAATTTTCCCGTGGAATGATTCAAGGCAATGTCATGGAACAACTTTGAATACAATTTCAGCATGTTGTTCAAGTTTTGGTTAGATATCAAGTTGTCATTTTTATGTCATTAAGTTTAAACAATAGAGAGCGTGACAGGGTTGTATTGGGAAATATTTCGGCGAATGATGTTGGTTTAAAATGTGGTACTTTCTTATTTTTATTATTGTAGCAGATATGTAAGAAAACAATTCCACCCAATCTTGAAATAAAAGTATTACAAGGTTTAAAACGATTCCTTTCAGAGGTTCCACTTCAATTGCCAGGGCGCGCGGTTGGGAAGTATAGGTTAGATGAATTAAACGAAAAAAACATTATAGATAACAAGGGATTATAAATCTAGCACTTCGCACAATTTTTTAAAAAGAATTTAGCTAAGCAATGAAAAGATGACTTGCAATGTGGAAGCAGTAAAGGAAATACAAACTCGTTATCAAGTGATATATACATATAAAGTTGGCACGAGCTTATGACATATTTCGATTTTCGATGCAAAACAACTGTGCATGCTTCCGAGCACGCTTGTTCAACTTTGAACTGCTCAGGTCGTTGTATTGCGCGGCATCGATCGATTTCGTCAAAACAACTTAACTGGAAGGTTGTTTTCAAATTATATCGCAGATTAAAAGGTACTTCTCACTTTCATGGCTTTTAAACGTGACATGAATCTGCACGGTTAGTAACAATTAACAATCCATCTCATAATACAAGTCAGACGAATGCTGAACTTGGCTTAGATAGAAAGTGAAAGATGATATTTCAGAGCCTTTTTCAAAGAAAAATGTCCTCCAGAGACAGTGGTTTGGTTTGAAATTGTATCCTGATACGTTTTATAGGACAAGCAGTGGAAAAACATAGGTACGTGTACGAAGTTTTATTGGTAGATATAAATTGAGCCATAAACAATATTAATGCCGGAAAAGCTATTCTTAACTCAGCTTAAGCAGGGGGAAGGGGAGGCAGAGGGGGATTGAACTCTTGACTGAAATGAAAGAGGAAGGTCTTTAAGACATGAAGAGCGAACCCTATGGCTGTACCTCGTTCTTTAAATGCGTTTGAAAATTTTTGATAACTATTGTGACAGTATGTCTACCCTTTATAGTAAATATTTGTATTCAGCCTTTGACGATGTAAAACCACAATAGCATTCGTATTTGGATGGTGTAGCAATCACTCCTGTCATTCCCCACCCCCCTCTCCTCCTCGGTCATTTAGAATGAATGATTTTACAAGGGAAGTTAACATGTCGTGAATTATCTTCGCTTCGCGTTGAAAGAGGACTGATTGAAAATATTATGACCACTGCGCAGGTTTCTGAGTTCAAACAGAAGTTACTTTTGTATAAATTTGCGACGAAATTTGCGACTTGGCTTGGCACAGATCTTTCAAAGGAACAAGCCATCACAAATTGTCATTTACGTGAAAATGACAACATTTTCATTAGAAGAAGCAAACTAACCAATGGGTGAAAGTTCTGTAAATTGGTTGAGAAATTCGAGTTAAACACTTACCGTAGTGATTCGGCTAAATCTCGATTAAAGAACCTCAAGCGTCCAACTTCCAGACCAAACCAAGTAAACACACCGTTGTTGACATGCGCTGAAGTGAATATGCATAGTCATAATTTTCATCATAGCGGCAAACAAGTCATCAACAGGATTTTATTCAACGGTCTAAGGATGGGAATGGCAAAATAACAAATGAGAAATCTCACTATTTTTCGATAAACGTGATTTTTTCCATCTTCTTAGACTTCAAAGGGAACACAAGAAATCATGACTCGGTTAAGTAAAAAAACATTCCAGAAGTAACAATCCAGGAAACGTGAAACCGCCAAAACATTGTCTCTAATTTCTTTTAAGGATATTATTTTATTATTCTGGTTCACCTTTGACTTTCACCCTTTTCTTCGTTCAACTCTTACCCACAACGGAATTACTTAAGCACAGAACTACTCAGAATGCGGGGCCAAAGGTGTGTCTCAAGGAATTGTTTCGTTATTTAGAGGTTTTCCGCAGCTAATACTGCTGGAATGTCGTGCAGGGACTCACGTAAAAGAAGCTTATAAACTGACTGGCAAGTGACCCTCGATTGTTTTAAGTTGAAGCTGATAATGGCTGTGTCCAAAAGTGGTCGCGCAGATGTTTTCAATAATCCAATATCTGACATAGAATTCAACGTCACGATACATTATCAATTTTAGTCAAAAATCAACGGCATAATATTCACCAATTAATAATTTACCTAAGTGGAGGTGAATAGTTATTTCAGTTTATACCTCATAGAAACCAAAAAATAATTTATTTCTGTCAATAGACAGAAAAATTGTCGCAAATTTAACTCTTGAAGAGCGATTTTGTCTCTTGGGTCGCTCGGAGGTGATTAGTACTTGCCAATCATTACAGAACCCTAAAAGGCACTAGTCACCTGTGTAGTGTATATTTAAGAATATACATTAGCAGTTGAACATGTTAAATATAGTGGTTTAATTGTTGGTTGGTAGTTTAAATGCAATATTTTTTCCAGCGCTTCAAGCTTCTCATCTCGCTTCTCAGTGAGATGTCTTTCAAATGAAGAGATAATTCAATAAATATGATTGTTTTCAAAATTTGGTGGCAGGTTGAATTAATAGAATACCTTAGCTCACCAGTTTCCAGGCTTTCGCTGCACACGGTCTGCAGTTTGGCTTGAATAGGAGAAAGAGAAGCAATATAAAAGTCGTGAAACAAAGAGATATAACCGTAGAGGCAAATAAATGTATGAGGTTCATTTTTGGCGTTTGATAATTCAAAATAGGGAAGAAAATTATATCATAAAATTTCTCTCAAAAGTTGGGTCTAGAGAGATTACTTATATCATCTTAAATTTCTAGCTATGTGGCTTTTTAGCCATATATGCTAATTTGTGAAAGAATCACCAGGCAAAATAAATGTCTTCAATCAGTGTCAAATAAGCTGACACACCATGTTTAAACATTTCTATCTATGTGTAGAATAACTCTCCCGTTTCTACCACGCTCTGAGTCATTGACAAGACGACCCCCCCCCCCCTCCACCATTCAATGTTGCCTTTATGTAGCTAAAACTTCATGGAATTACGATACAAGGCAATACAACATCGTTTTTATTGGTGGTTGGGGAGGAAAGGGGCGAAAAGGTTAACTTAACACGTGCAAAAGAGATAAAACTGAAGTAATAGGAGGGTTGAAAAAGGTCAATTTGTCGACAATTTTGCCGCCTATCGTTGGTTACACGTCCTTCAATTCTGGCGTTTTCAGCTTCTGACAGGAAACGTAGCACTTAAGCATTTTCTAGTAGCACAACCGAGAAGTCATCTTGCAACACGTAAACTTATTTTGACAGAAATAATGATAGCACCACTGATGCATAGCTAAGGAAGTTCTGACACTCCTCTGGGACACTACCCTTGTCCGCCTCGTTAGTCAAACTCAGCGTGAGGGGGTCATCTTTATCGGTGGTGAGTCCCCCAAATCAGGCCTGAAGTGCGAGGAGCGAGGAGTCAAGCGCGAAAGGTTTGCCCTTTACGTCTTCGCCTTAGTGTGACAGTGCACGAAAGAGCCAAACATACAAATATATGTTAATTTAAAATATATTAAAGTTCACACGGCAACAAGGTGGACAATCAGACATAGTTTGATGCTACTCTGGTCAACCAAACGCCAGTGAAAGAGCACCAAAAACGGCTTTCCTTTGCAAAAAGGAAATTTTAGCTTTATGGGAGCACACATGCCTAACTAACCATATAATTGGGTGGGATAATTCTAAAATTATCACCACTAATCGGCGTTACCACCAGCGCCTTTATTTGGAGGCTTGGCATATTAACTCCGCCCACGCTCCTTTAAATCGTGACGATGGCGGTTTGCTTCTTGGCGCCTATTTACACCTCGTCAGAAAAAAGGCCGCTAATTAGTGATCATATAATAGGACCTCTTGTTGCAGCGCTTAGATCACCCCTGATGAAGGCACTAGACAGGAGTGTCGAAACGTTGGGTCTATGAATTGTAACTTCTTCGGTTGCATTCATTAAATCTGCAAACCAGAGTAGCATCAAACTATGTCTGATATGTTAATTTTATTACTACCCAGTCCCTCTTCTTAAAAGATGATTTGCACCCTGAGATCATAGGAGGACGGATGACACAACTGATTTCGGAACGTGCTGAAAATCGCTATCGAAATAAAAATTTTCTTTGTGTTAATTGCCGCTGGTTGACTCCGAGCTAGTCGAACCCAGAAATTTCAAGGCTGGCTTGGTAGTCATCCCCATCGTAGATTTATGCTCAAATTTCACCGAGTTCATTCTCCTCCGTTCGTTCGTGCACTGGTCGAGCCACGTTTACGTTTACACAGAACTTAACACAATTGGCATTTGAGACCTCAAAAAATTATTCTGGCAGCTGCATATTAAACCTTTACATTGGTGAATGAGACTGGGAACTAGGCAACTACCCAAACTCCTAGTTCTTGGGCTCCTTCCATTAAGTTGGGCCTGTACGCATGTTTGTTTGGGTGTGCGGTTTTAATAGTTTCAAAGTCTAACCAATTAGCCTTGTTCAAATTTAAGTTGTTCTCTGATATAATTTTAAAGAGGAGCAAATATTGAATCAATTTCCTTTTTTTAAGCGCGCGAAACAGGTTTGGGTCAGTGTTAATGAAAAATAAGGAAGAAAACTCAGTTGAGAGATAATTGCGAAAATTTTCCTCCCTGTGGCGGTGTGCGCCTTTCCTGATTACCGCCCAAAGCAAAATTAACACAAACTACTATATATCCTATGAACAAAAGGGAGGCAAAGCTCCATCCGGAACGTCCTTAACACCTGTCCGTGTCTGGCTTTTTTCCTGTAAAATTTGGATAATAACAGCCATCTTCAGATCAATAGAGTTGAAATATGCCCTTCACGATTCAAAGTGGAAGGGAAAAGATAAAATTTTGCTTACTTGTAATATGGTTGTAGAAAGAACCCCCTCATTTTGGCAAATGAATTACTGACGAACAGGCATCAAGGTTCACTCAAAATCACTGTAATCCCGAATAACTTACACACAAAGGAATTACCAATCTTTTTTTTTTTTTTTTAACAGCAAGACATCAAGCTCGACGTTTCCACCATCGACGGATTATTTACTGGCAAGGGGAAAATCGAAGTCAAAACTTAATTGGATCCTATTGTGAGACATCACACAATTTAGGCATAATAATGCGGTGCTTAGACAGTCTGTGAAACAGTAGCGCTATATCGAAAACACAGATAGTGACATATCTGTTAAATACTATCAGGCCATCTTCAAACTATCGTATGCTGGGTCGTGAGTAAGTTTTCAACGCTTTGAAGACCTCAGTTTTCCGAGCTGTTTTAAGGCAAAAAAAATTCAAATTTTTTTAATGGCAACTGAATCACGGATTATTACAACAATCCTCATCGTTTTATTTTACATATAAATGTCGTTATCAACACAATCGATATTTTAGTAAAGCGTCTGACAGTACAGATAAGCAATATGAAGTCGCCTAAAAATCGTCTATATTCTATTCAACTCACGTACACTTGTCATTAATGTAAAATAAATATGGCCAAAACCTGTTTTTGATAACGCCTTTTGTTCCACAGGAGGATTAAAAGGAGCTATTAGCATAACACAAGGTTATCACTAAGAAAGAGGCGATATTTTCAACGTAAAAATAGTCAACCTGCATGCAACATCACCTGAAAGGTAAGCCACTGTTTTAACATTTTTACCTGTGTCAAGCACTGTAAAAATGGGTAATTAATTTTCTTCTCTGTAAATATCGAAAAGCCACACTGGTTGTGCGTGTAAAACAAATTTTTACCAAAAATCGGCCTCTGATCTCAGTTTTTTCCTCCGAGTCGGCCGCAATAACAAGTTATTAGAATACCAGACAAGACTCTCATACCAAAGCCAAAAGTCTATATCAGAAGGGCGAGCTACTGTAGTTGGAAGCGAGTTATATTTTTCATAATCTATCTCAATTCCTTTGACTTGATTTGAAAATTTCACTTTATTATCTTCAAAAGTTCCAATCAATCGATTATCATCATCACTACATCATGATGAATTTTAAATCCTTGCATAGAAAATTTGCGACTTTGTTTCATTCGAATATAGTTTTTTCACCGTTTCTGAAGCGCGCAATCAGAGTTTACTTTCAGTTCCCAACATCGAATGACCCAGCCAATATACGTGAATAGAAATCAAAAGGCCTAATAAAGCTTAAGGCTTGCAAATAATCGAACCAGCGGTCTGGGTTTATTTTTCAAAAAGATACATAAAAATAAAATTTTTCATTTTATTCTTGCGAAAAAGATCATTTTACATGTTGTTTATCCAACCATATGAGTCATGCCAACCACTTATATTTGGAGCCATTATTTATCCCGAGAGCTCGCGCCGCAGGCTAGAAAACTGAGGAGGGTAGACAGGTGGAAGGGAGGAGTGTCTCTCCAGTACTTGTGAGGATAGCAGGTTTTTTTCATTTATTCATATATATTTTTTTCTTGATCAAGAGGAGATAAAAGTACCTCTCCGTCCCTCCCCTATGAGCAACTTCCTTTGCCAGGCACAAAGAATAAAACAGGCTGCCATGTTTTCATTTAAGTCACGTCTTTTTTTGTCGCCTGATCATCGGAAAATATTTTATTGTTCGGAAACTTCGGTCATCCTATTGAGGTAGTGGAACCCTGTGAAATGTTATGTTGCGGTACTTCGTGTCATTGACAACGATTTTCCTGTTACTTCCGAGAAATTTGGAAGCGTTGAGAGTCTACTCCAAAAACCCGCTACCGTCTTATTAGCGCGTTCTGTTTAAAGAGTCGTAAACGTCTCCGGTGTAAGGTATATCCAACTTGCTTTAAGAATGGCTAGATATATATGGCGGTCAAGATTGCCCCAAAATCTGATCGACTTTTTCCGACCCTGGGATCTTAGTGATGGCGTTTTCAGTCGTTTATTTTTGCACTGCCTTAATATCGATGGTTGTGCAAATTGAGATTAATGCTCTTGTTTTGATTCTTGTGGTTTTAGTTAATAAAACAAACAAACAAACAAACAAAAATAAAGCAGACAAACCAAAACTCCATACCATGCTCATGCAATCCTTCAAAGCCCCTTCATTACATTCTTACTGCGCGTGCGCGAGTCGTGACGTGACTGGTTTCGAGAAATCACGGAAGTAATTGAAAGCACGGTGCTGTAAACAACAGACGGATTCTCGGCAACAAATGATGCTCTCCTCTCGGAAAACGGAAGAAGAAGAGGGAAAAGAAGATTTAACAAACAATCAGCTTGACTTTTCACAACCATGGCATTTCAGCGATGTAGTTTTGAAGGTGGAAGAGGAAAGATTTCATGTTCACCGAAGTATCTTGTCGATGTGGTCGCCAACTTTTTCGAAAATGTTTACCTCAGGCTTCAGGGAAAAAACAGCTGAAAAAGTGCCACTTCCGGGGAAGATAGCGAGCCAAATAAGAGAAATGTTGCTGGCAATTTATCCAACGTCCGCCAAAGAGATCGATGACGAGAACTACTCGTTCCTGTTGGATCTTGCAAGGGAATATATGATAGAGAAGCTCACCGAGAAATGCGAAGACTTCCTAATTCATAAGTTACGTTGGCCACGCCAGCAACACTCATCTCAGTGCTTAGATCTTCTTGTTACTGCACAGTCATACAATCTGGAGAGGTTGCAAGAGGAATGCATAAAAAATGCAGGTAATCTAAGCCGCCAGGAACTTAATAGTCACTCAAAGCGCGATGAAATCCTTTTGCCAAACTATAGGAAATTAGTCGATGGGATAATGGAGCGAATGGAAAATAAACTCATGGAACTTCAGCGCCATAGTAGCGGATTTGGACTTTATTAGTATCCTTTGAAAGGGATTTGAAGTCTGAACTGGAAAGCGTCAGTCCTTCCGCAAAATTAAAAAAAAATTAGTATTCCTGTAGATGACAGTTTATGACAATTTTATTATTTTTAGAAAACACTAGGTAGGGCCCTTCCTATACGTACTGTAAACGGATCTAGCTCTATCTCCAACCATTTTCGACAATTTCTTTATGATCTAAACACGTTTCGAAGCTCTGCGAACACTGCACAATAACCTCGCAATCCATCCCATAATGTTAGTCCGTAAACTACATTAAATAACACTACATAAAGTATGCCGGGTTCAATCCTGCCTGTTGGGCGACTGAATGCCATAATAAAAGGTTAAACTGATCAAAAAAAAAGTTTTCGTCTTTGCAATAGTAACCACGTCATTTAACAAGAGTGGAAATTTCAAAATTTCTCATAAATCATAACAAAGGGCAATCGATAAATTTATTTCTCCATGGTTAAGTGAAAAACCAAGAGTAACAAATATCAAGCAAAACAGAAACTGAATTTTCGAGCGAATTTCAGGCTTACCCCCGCTCTAAACCATGTCTTTTTCAACATTCTGTTACCGATAAAGAAAACTGTATTATATGAACAGAACCAGAAGTGTGACATCTACTTCCTGTTTGTTTGTGGAGGGCTGGGTCAGCCACGGAGATTGTTAAATCAGTCAGCCAAAGTGTAGGAATCTCCAGGGAGGAGGAATCTTGCAAAACGTTGCCCTGGTTGATAACCCACTAAAGGTTACCCTAGAAACATTACAGCCTCTTAAAATAACCTTATCAAACCCCTTTGAGCACCTGTAAAACAAAAATGAGCTCAGCGACCTGAATGGTTTCAAATCACTGAATTACAACACGAGAAATCTTCACGGTTAACACAATTCAGAGCCACCTTACTTATCTAAACGACTCTTAGATAATGCGGTGGAAGCATTGCAAAACTGAAAACACCAATGACTATTAAAAAATGAAATAACAGTGAATCTATATAAAATGTTGAAGTGAATTTATAAATCTTTTATTCGATGGGTTAACACATATCACATAATACGCACAGACAGTTTGTGTTAATCCTCGCCTCAGCAGGGATCGGAAAATTACTAAGTAACCATAGACCGGCGGGGGAAAAAGCGTTTGATCCTGTGCTATGTAATGTTTTACGAATTCCTCATTGCAAAAAAGGGAATAGTATCAAGGGGCTTCACTAAATTGAAAAATGACTTTGACTTAGATGATATTACTGTGTCAAAGGTTTTTCTCAATTTGCTGTCAGTTTCATCGGAAACCTTTATTAGAAGCTTTCAGTTAAAACTGTTGGATGATATCGTTTTTACTAATAAGCGACTAGCTAAGATAGGTTATGTTCTACACGATACCTGTACGTTCTGCAAAGTGGAAACAGAAACCATCTATCACTTATTCTACGAATGTCCTTTTACTCTTCTCTTTTGGGAAAACTTTGAAAACTTCTGGTTGTACTTTCAGGTAAAAGGGAAAAATTCACGTTGCAAGATGTATATATCGGTAAATTAGAAAAATGTGAGTTATTGAATTATCTTATAACTCTTGCAAAATTGCATGTATGGCAAAGTCGAAAACAAGATAAAATTCCAGAATGTGAAGTTTTCTTAAAACAAGTAGACGTCAAATATAGAACTGAGAAATACATTGCTGTTAAAAACAATACGCAGAAACAATTTCAGGCTAAGTGGTTATTATATAGATGGCACTTATTTATAATAAATAATAGTTTACAAATATAATTATAGAAATTGTTTAAAAATATAAATGTAATTTATAATTAATAATAGCTTACAAATGTAAATAGAGTATACTGAGAGTCTTGTAAACACTTTTTTATTTTCAAAATGGCAATAAAAAATGTGGAAAAAAAAATTAACCATAGACCGAGAGGGCCTGCAAACGATTTAAACTTAATAATGTCTATTTTGTGCTTGTTATGCTATTTTATTCAAATTATCTCCTTCATCTATTGATACACTCACAGACGTGACACTGGCAGGGAGTTAAGTAGCTTTCGCGAACAAGCTCCTATAGTTTCAGCTCCGAGGTACTTGAACGTGACCAAAAAGTTTCGATCGCAACCCTTTCACTACAGGAAATTCAGACCAAAAGAAAAACAACGTATATTAATGCTGATCGTTGGTTCGACGCCTTTAAAAAGATGGATTTAAAGGTCTTTCAGGACAAAAGCTGGTTTTCAATAACATAACTTGTGACCGGAACGATGGCTTGGAGCTGTTCAGACAGTCTCAGACTTGTAAACGTGACCTTTGCCAACATCTAACGAGTTACATACCTCACGTATCCAAGTCCAAATTGTTTGAAACGGTCTGAAATATCAACCTTTGTCTGGCAATATATGTGTTTGGCACTGAAATAAGAAAGAAGCGCTCCGTGACGTATGGTGTCTGACAACATGTGTTTGGCACTAACATTAGGAAGAAGCGCTCAGTGATCCCTTTACATAATATGAGCACGTATTTTTTTTTTAGTTCATTAAGAGCGACATGGTGTCTTGTTCAATACGAGTAAATAGAAAATTTAAAGGGTTAATGTTTAAAGCACCTAAGTATATTTACTTTATTCTTGCTTAGTTCTGATTAAGTGAAATCCTTTTAACTCTTTTCCTATTGATTAGATGAGCCGTCTAATCCATGGATTTTCACACTGTATCCTGTAAGAAGTCTTTCCTCACCGATCCTTACCGAAATTACCGGCGTTCGACTTTCAACCGCTCAGTTACCCGGTGCAAAATTCAAGTTGAGGTAGACAATAGTTCTTGTTTTATAGATCTAAAAATAGTTTTCCAGGGAAAATTCAGGCTCTTGCCATGCAAAGCCCATAAATTTTATACTAGGAGTTAGGTCCCCCCCTCCCCGTGTCCCTTGCAAGGAATACCCCAGTATTCCTGCTAACTCATATCCGAAGAACATATTGCAAAATGACTGTCAGAAAATCAATGACAGTCTTTGTGACTCATTTCACATCCACTATAGGTTCTTGAACATTTTAAAACCGGGTAATCCTCACGGAAAGATAAGGAAAATGTAATTACATGTATCTTGTTTAGTCTCATACGACCCAATAACGTCATTCATGGTTGTCTCTCACTGATCTCACTCTCACAAAGATTGTTGTATCATTTTACGGTAGAAATAATGTAAAAGTTGGCCTTCAAATCAATTTAAAGAAACTGCATGATTTTCAGAGCTTAAACACTATGTTCTTACATTACTTAGATACTTAGTGCCGGTGATCTCGTGCTTCCGGAAGACCAAATTGGGCATTTCAACACAGGGTATTCTCTCTTGATAATTCACAATCTGTTGGAGATAACAGATTTTTCAAATACTTCACCCCAGAGAGACATCAGGAGAAAAAACCAATTTTTTCAGATCTTCAGGTGGAATATTCAACCCCTAAGCTTGAATAAGAAATAAATCATACCCACGGTTGCTTTGTTTACATCTGCATGGATCTCAAGCAACGAGTTTTAAAATATTTAAAAGAAATATTTACTGAAGTCCATAATACATCCGTTTCAGCGAACACTCACTTTCTTTTTTTAAATGTCGAACATGTCTGGTCCACGACTTAAAAATTCTCCCAAATGCTGACAACCATTTCCTTACTTAGCACATGTAATGGAGAGAATTTCTTCAACATCACAATACTAACTCGATGTCATCTAAATATCTTGGTCGTTATTGTGTCTCTACCCTGTCAATCTGCTCTTTATCAAGTTCTTGATTGAATCAGGTAAACTGTGGGGGATCCTGGACCTCACGTTCAATCCAAAAACCTAAAATTCTTGAATTTTCCGAGTCTCCACCAGGTGCTGTGTTGTGGCTGATATGCATTTAGTTGGAAGAAAAATTAGAAATTATCAAAGTTGTTGCGATCAGCACGTGTAGTTGATCTAGTTTCGCTACCATCTCTTCTTTAATTCAACCTCGTTTTGTTAACTGCTGCATCTAATGGAGCGCTCTAATTGCAAACTGTAAACTTGTCTGTTACTGTTTAAATCTTACTGACTTTTCTCAGAATCTAAATCGTAAACTTACCTTTTAAAAAAAAACCCTTGAAAAAAACTTAATTAAAAAAAAAGTTATCGCTAAAAAACGAGATTTTCAAGACTTCTATGCGAAAAAAAAAAACGCAATAAAAAGCAAACGTGATGTTTGATCATCTTTCAAACTGTTTCATTATGCTAAGCTGTGACATCACTGACTCAGAGATAAATTATTAAAAAAAAAAAAAGAATCTAATGGAGGTTTTTTGTTTGTTTTTAATACCCAGAGAGGAGACTCAACCATAAGTTTTATCACAACTCCAAACATAAAAACATCATAAAAGAATTCACTTTAAAGTAATTTGCAGAAAACAAAGTAATTCTGAAATACTTAGCACTAGCTTCCGTGCGACAAAATGTGTTACATGCAGTCACGTGCGTCTTAGCACATGAGTTGATATTGTATGCAGGACACGTACGGCCACTAATGTCAGATAAATTAGTTTGAATAACTAGCCATTGCTGACCTGTCAGCGCTTCACTATTTACAACCGTCGCTCTGTACGCGCATATAGAAGAAAACATCCGAAATAAGCGATCGAGCAAGCTTATAAAAGCGAAAAGGAAAAAGATTTCCCACTTATTTAGAGGTGAAGATTTTCAGTTTTTATTGTAATTTCGAATTTTGTATTTTGATCTTTAAAAATGCAACATCACAAAATCGTCCTCTTCTGCTCCATGTCGAGCTTTAGTTTCTCCCCGTTGTGGACTAAACAAAGAAGCGAAACTTTCACGAATCTTTTGTACACGATCACCTACATCTCTGTTTACTTCCATGTTTGCACGCCTCATTTCTCTCCTAATTCTCATTGCCATGAAAAAAAAACTGAACAAACTGTCAAGAGATTCGAATCTTTTAGCTGAAAAAATCAGCATCTTTTTACCAATACCTCGAATTGAGCCAAGAGAATAATATTTAATTCATTTCCAAGAGTGGAAGGGAGACGCGATCCTTTGCGGTATGATTCTATTCTTAAAAATAGAGTCATATGGAGTCACATCTACTTAAAAATATCACTATATTACTTGGTGAATTAACTAGTTCATCACATGCATGCCTTGAGGCGATTCATTCGAAGCGGACATACGGAAAACTTAAGAGAAGCCTTCTCAAAAAAAAAAAAGGGAAAAGGAATTTTGATAACGCAGACTTCCTATACTTATCTTCTGCCAACACATTCTCAGTCATTTTCAACCTACACTGTTTTTACCACAACCCTTCCATGTGTCTTCCCTGACGCCCACGGTTTCCAATCGTCTTAATTATGTACATAATCATCTTTAGAAATCTATCTATTCATCCGCTCATGAAGTATTTAGGTATTCTTAACACTCTCACACACAAAAGTGATTGTTACATTTTTTAAAAGAACGCTTATGAAATTTATAAATGACTTTAAAGACGTGCCATACGTCTAAACTTTGTCCAAACTTCACTTAACAACCTTTAAAGGCTGTCACACTTGCGATAAAAAAGCTTTGACTTTGAAAATTATTTCAATTCGCGGTTTTTTCTAAATATCTGCTTATTTTCCGTTGTACCTCCTCTAACTCGGTGTTTAGTTTTCATTCGTTTGAGGTAAAGTTTTGTCTTTGTTTTGTCCGTTCATAGACTAACGACGGTTGCTTTTCTTATGTTTTTCCTGTAATAACTGGTGGATACTGTCCAAGTTTGGTCACAAAACGTGTGAGAAAGAAGTCGTTACATTCATGGATAAGCCGATGGAGACACCGATTGAATGAAAGTGATTTATTCCTCACCTGCGCGAAAATATCCTTATTCTTCCTGTGCTTTTCGTCAGGTCCACAAAGGTTAGTACTTACTTACGCTATTTACTCTATACCACAAAGGTCTGTGGTTTTATTTTTTTTTTTTTTGCTTGTTCTTGATAGAAAGAGAAGCCAAAGAACTGCCAGGCTGGCAGCCTAAGCAAGACAAGCCCCATAAAAAGTATTTGCAAAATAAAATCTTATGTACTGAAAACAACCATAATTTTAAGATCAACTCGTGTAGCAACTCAACAGCACGCCTTCTATGGTTCTTTCGATAAACAGTCCGCAAATTGCCGAACCGAATGGACTCTAGCTACGCCACGCTATGTGAATGCAAAATAAGAAATAATTGGAAGTGAAGATATTACAGTTCCGCATACAGGCTGGACCAATACAAATATATGCGCTTAATCACTGGATTTGTGCAGATTGGGTCTGATTACTGATCGTTATCATCGTCAATGGCAGCGGTTTTATCCGATGATATGTAAATTAGCCAATCCTAAGCCTAAACCTTTTTTATATTCAAAGTAGGGATCACCATTTGCATTTTTGGGTTGACCATTTTCTGAGAATTTACCTTATCATTTAGACTACACCAACCAAACGAAATCACTTATTTTTGCATCGTTATTGTTGATCTGGTTGCCAGTATATTTGATAAGAAGAGGCGCGTGATAATGATGATAGAACGTGGTTGTCGTTGGCATATATGGAGGAAAATTCATGAATATGATAGGTTTTATTCCCTTTGCTCTGCCGTTTGGAATGAATCCTCAAACGAGTTCAGCTTACATCGGAGACGATTGGACTTTTGATTCTTCTCTAAGTTCCGGCTTTAGAATTTGCTGGCTTTTCGTAAATGACGTTGTTTCCAGATTTAGAACAATACTCTAACAGCTACTAATATAAGGAGATTACTGAGATATTTGACAACCTAATTAGCCAATCTATCCAGCAGTTCCAAAATCATTTCCAAGAATGACGACGAGCAAAGGCATAATTCAAATGAGAACAAATCAAAATAACCACATTGAAATGTAGCAACTGACAGTGAGAGGTGATCAACATTTTTGAATGTAAGTTTTCATTTTGTAAATACATCAGGTGTATTCGTTCCTTTTCCAGCTCAAGATATCTCTGTTAAACTTTACTTGCAACGTAAAAGACGGTTATATAACAAGCCTGTCAAAGGAGGTTTTCCTGCATTGACCCTTAAACCCTAAGAGTGACCAGCGTCTAATTTCTCCTTACAGTAATATTGCGATTCATTTATTAAGTTCATGAAAGGAGAGGAATGATCGCCAACCTAAGGAGCTTTGAATTCTTCTAGTAAATACCAAGAGAAAAGTATAGAAAAGAGTATTGAGAATATGGATACTGACGCTAGGGTCCTCAGTTTCCCCTTCAGTCATGAAATACGTTCAGTGAAGAAAACTGGGTTTATTTAGCCTCGTTATGAAGATGCATCATTTTCTTAGAAAGGCGGAAGTTAATTTTATTCTGGCGCTTTCTGAGAAGGCATTGTCAGTTTAGAGAAGTTGTTGATCAAACCTCTCTGGCCCTGAATAACAAATACCTTTGTTAGAAATCGTTGTATGCACCATAAAAATGCAGCAAGAAGGCAAATCAGTTCAAGAACATGAACAAGACTTTTCAGAGCCGTGGGAACAGAGCGATGTTGTTCTACTGGTGGAAGGACAGAAAATCCATGTCCATCGTCTCATGTTGTCAATGTGTTCTCCTGTTTTCTCTCGAATGTTCTCCGCTGAATTTAAAGAGAAAGATGCCGAGGAGATCCCGCTACCCGGTAAGAAAGCTGCTGAAATAAGAGAGATGTTGCTGGTTAGTTATCCGAGTTTCTGCAAACGAGTGACAGACAACAACTTAGATTTCTTGTTGCCTCTTGCTCGAGAATATCAAATGACAGCACTCACACAAAAATGTGAAGATTATCTTCTGTGGGGAAAGGAAAAGAAGAACGAAATCAGCTCCATTATGGAAACCCTAATCGTCGCCCAAAATTTTTCCTTAGAAAGACTGAAAACTGATTGCATCAAGAAGACGCAAAATCTTTCCACGGAAGATATAAGAGCCACGAGTTGTACGATCAAATCGAGCCTCTCTCTCAGAGGAGGATGGTTGAATTGCAAATGGATAACATGGAGAAAAAGCTCAGTGAAGCTAAAGCCGAGCTAGAGAAATCCAACGCAGAGATTTCAAAGTTACAAGGAAAGATTAAAGAGATGAAAAAAATGGCTTCCGAAGGTTTGGAGTTCGTCGGATCAATTGCTACCAACCTTGGAAATCACATTCGTCACGCCATGCAAATGAATTCGAGGTTTCAAGACTTTGCGATGACCAAGGAGCAACATTTGAAAACCATTCAGAACGACACCAGCAGTCGTGCTACATTCAACGGTCGGGATAAAGTTTGTCTATCGTTAAATGGGACATATTCTCCTCTAGTAAATCTCCACTATAAGCTTTTGGCAATTACAAAAGAGTTCAAATAGATGCTAAGAAAAATATCTATGTTTAAATATTTCGTCGATAAATTTGGCATATCTTGTTAGGGCGTTTCTGTTACTACTACGTAACGTAAATTGTATTTCCAGACATCAGTTCAAAGCAAGATTGGAATTATTTGAGATTCCACTGAAGTAGCTGCTTGCAGATTCATGATACAGGTCTTTTTAGATAGCAAAAAGTTTACTCCATCCCGTTATTAAGTATAGCAAGTCTTGTTATCGTGTCGATCTCTGTCGCTGCTTAGTAACCTAAATTGTGTTTTTGAGCAAGAGTGGAATCATTGATTTCTTGGCTCCAGTTCTAGATGCAGATTTCAATATCTAGTTTTATGTTCCTATTGTTGGTAACAACAGGGTTGACTGTAAGCTTTCAGGAGTCTTCTTGACATGATGTGGTAAATTACTTCACAATTTAACAATACACGGAAAACAATCGTTCTTCATTACCTCTGTCATAAAAAAGCGTGTGCATCATTGAACAAACCTCTGCTATAACTGGCAGCTGTATGTGACTTCCAATGATTAGTAAATAATGATAATAGAATTATCACACTTAACAAAACCAAAAAACACTGCTATTGCAATACTGAGGTCATCTGCTGAAGCGAAAGGCCAAGGCAGATAACACAGTCATGAGGTTTGATAATTCATGATATCAAGCAAAAACCAAATTCGATAATTGTTCTATAATAGGTTTTTTAAAAACGTTCAGCCATATTGAGTTCTCTATGAGTTTAATTCGTAAACGTTTGAGAACTCTACACGGACAAGGGGCATGAAAACTAAGGAGACATTGAACTCTACATGATAAACATAACATTCGCAGCAGATACTGGATTATCGATCATGTCCACTTCACACATTATTGTATATTGATTGAATGTTCTCGACCGATCGGATTTTTTTTATAGTTAGTCTAATGTATAATAACACTTATTATCTACCCCTAGAAAAATTCGGAACGATGGCTTGGAGCTGTTCAGACAGTCTCAGACTTGCAAACGTGACCTTTGCCAACATCTAACGAGCTGCATACCTCACGTATCCAAGTCCAAATTGTTTGAAAACGGTCTGAAATATCAACCTTTGTCTGGCAAATGTGTTTGGCACTGAAATAAGAAAGAAGCGCTCCGTGACGTATGGTGTCTGACAACATGTGTTTGGCACTAACATTAGGAAGAAGCTCACCATGATCCCTTTACACAATATGAGCACGTAGTTCTTTTTAGTTCATTAAGAGCGACATGGTGTCTTGTTCAAAACGAGTAAATAAAAATTCAAAGGGTTCATTTTTAAAATGTCAAAGTCTATTTACTTTATTCTTCCTGGGTTCTGATTTAGTGAAATCCTTTTAAGTCTTTTCCTATTGATTAGATGAGCCGTCTAATCCATGGATTTTCACACTGTACCCTGTAAGAAGTCTTTCCTTACCGATCCTAACCGAAATTACGCGATCGACTTTCAACCGCTCAGTTACCCAGTACAAAATTCAAGTTAAGGCAGACAATAGTTCTTGTTTTATAGATCTAAAAACATTTTCCGGGGAAAATTCAGGCTCTTGCCATGCAAAGCCCATCAAATATTATCCTAGGGGTTAAGCCCCCCCCCCGTGACTCTCCCTTGCAAGGAATACTCCAGTATTCCTGTCAACCCATATCCGCGGAAAATATTGCAAAAAAAACTACCGGAAAATCAATGAGTCTTTGTGACTCAATCTGCTCTTTATCAAGTTCTTGATTGAGTCAGGTAAATAGTAGGGGATTCTGGACCTCACGTTCAATCCAAAAACCTAAAATTCTTAAATTATTCGAGTCTCCACCAATTGCTGTGTTGTGGCCGATATGCATTTAATTTGAAGAGAAATTGTCAAAGCTGATACGATCAGCATGTGTCGTCAATCTAGTTCCGCTAGATTGACAACACTTTCTTTAGTCAACTCCTTTTGTCAATTGCTGCATTTCATTGGAGAGCTCTAATTATGAACTTTAAACTTGTCTGTAACTGTTTAAATCTTATTGACTTTTCTCAGAATCTAAATTTGTAAATCTTAGCTTAAAAAAAAAATTCCTTGAAAAAAACTTAATTTCAAAACAAGTTGTTAAAAAACGAGATTTTTCAAGGCTTCTGTGCGGAAAAAAAAGCAAAACAAAACAAACGTGATGTTTTATCATCTATCAAACTGTTTCATTATGCTAAGCTATGAGACCACTAACTCAGTGATGAATCATTAAAAAGAAGTCTAATGAAGGTTTTTTGTTTTTGTTTTTGTTACTAAGAACGGAGACTCGACCATAATTTTTATCACAACTCAAAACATAAAAACATCATAAAAGAATTCACTTTAAAGTGATTTATAGAAAACAAAGTAATTCTGAAATACTTAACACTCGCTTCCGTGCGACAAAATGTGTTACATGCGGTCACGTGCGTCTTAGCACATGAGTTGATATCGTATGCAAGGCACGTACGGCCACCAATGTCAAATAAATTAGTTTGAATAACTTGTCATTGCTGACCTGTCACGGCGCTTCACTATTTACAACCGTCGCTCTGTACGCGTATGAAGAAGGAAACATCCGAAATCGGTGATCGAGAGAGCTCATGAAAGCGAAAGGGAAGATTTCCCACTTATTTAGAGGTGAACATCTTCGGTTTTTACTGTAATTTCGAATTTTGTATTTTGATCGTCGCAAAATCGTCCACTTCTGCTCCTTACCGAGCTACAGTTTTTCCTCGTTGTAGACTAAACAAGGAAGCGAAAGTTTCACGAATCTTTTGTACATGATCACCTACATCTCTGTGTACTTCCATATTTGCACGCTTAATTTCCTTTTCCTACTTTTCATTGCCGTGGAAAAAAAAAACTGATAGAGAACTGTCAGGAGATTCGATCTCCTTGCTGAAAAAATCA
The DNA here is from genome assembly GCF_036669915.1 of Pocillopora verrucosa. Taxonomy (NCBI): domain Eukaryota; kingdom Metazoa; phylum Cnidaria; class Anthozoa; order Scleractinia; family Pocilloporidae; genus Pocillopora; species Pocillopora verrucosa. Next base: position 16,535,600 of record NC_089324.1, on the reverse strand, counting down.
GCATCTTTTTACCAATGCCTTGAACTGAGCCAAGAGATTAATATTTAATTCATTTCCTAGAGTGGGAGGAAAATGCGGTACTTTACCATAGGACTATATTCTTAAAAATAGAGTTATATGGAGTCACGTGTACCTAAAAATACCACTATATTACTTGGTGAATTAACTAGTTCATCACATGCATGCCTTGAGGCGATTCTTTCGAAGCGGACATACAGAGAACTTAGGAGAAAAATTCTCGAAAAAAAAAAAAAAGGAATTTTGATAGCCATAGGTAACAACGCAGACTTCCCATACTTATCTTCTGTCAACACATTCTCAGTCATTTTCAACTTACACTGTTTTTACCACAACCCTTCCATGTGTCTTCCCTGACGCCCGCGGTTTCCAATCGACTTAATTATGCACATAATCATCGTTAGGAATCTATCTACTCATTCCTCTCATGAAGTATTTAGATATTCTTTGCAACCTCACACACCAATGCGACTGTTATATTTTTTAAAAGAACATTTATACAGTTTATAAATGACTCTAAAGACGTGCCATACGTCTAAACGTCGTCCAAACTTCACTTGACAACTTGTAAAGGCTGTCACAGTTAGGATAAAGAAAAGCTTTGACTTCGAAAAATATTTCGATTTGCGGTTTTTTCTATTTATCAGCTTATTTTCCGTTGTACTTCCTGTAGGCCGGTGTTTAGTTTTCATTTGCCTAAGGTGAAGTTTTGTCTTTGTTTTGTCCGTTCATAGACTAACGACGGTTGCTTTTCTTATGTTTTTCCTGTTTTAGCAGGTAGATGGTGTCCAAGTTTGGTCACAAAACCTGTGAGAAAGAAGTCGTTACATCTATGGATAAGCCGACGGATGCACAGATTGAACGGGAGTGATTTATTCCTTGCCTTCGCGAAAATATCCTTATTCTTCCTGAGCTTTTCGTCAGGTGCACAAAGGTTAGTACTTGCTTACACTATTTACACTAAACCACAAAGGTCTGTGGTTTTACTTTTTTTTGGCTTTTTCTTGATAGAAAGAGAAGCCAACGAACTGCTAGGCTGGTGGTAGCTTGCAAGAAATGCCCTATAAAACGTCTTTGCAAAATAAAATCTTATACATTGAAAGAAGCCATAATTTTAAGACCAAATCGTGTTGGAACTCAGCAACTCGACTTCTGTGGTTCTTTCGATATATAAGCAATCCGCAAATTGCCGGACCGAACGGACACTAGCTACGCCAAGAAAATGAGTGTCGACTGATCATTGAAAGCCACGTGAATGCAAAAGAATAAATAATTTCAAATGAGGATTTTACAGTTTCGCATACAAGCTGGACCAATACAAATATATGCACTTAATCACTGGACTTGTGCAGATTGGGTCTGATTACTGATCGTTCTCATCGTCAATAGCGGCGGTGTTTTAAAATAATATGTAAATTAGCCATCCTAATACTAAAATTTTTTAGTGTTCTCATTATCTGTTTGCTGGAAATATATGGATATTGTGAGAAGAAGGAACATGTTAATCAATTCTGAGAGTTTTAATCTTAGTCAATCTTTTCAGTAGACACACGCAATGTCACGCAATGTCACGCAATGCTCCCTCTTAAGAGATGATAGAGTGATTGTTATGTGACATTCCAAAGAATGGGTGCAAAGGAGAAGAGGCGCGTGATAATAATGTTAGAATGTGGTAGTCGTAGACATATATGGAGCACGATTTATTAATATGATAGGTTTTATTCCCTTTGCTTTGCCGTTTGAACTGAATCTTCAAACGGGTTCAGCTTACATTGGAGACGATTGGAAGTTTGAGTTCTGACTTAAGTCTGAGATATTGACCTAAACGCTATCCAGCGATCCCACAATCACCCTCAGGAACAACGTAAAGAAAAGAGTATTTAGTATAGGGAAACTGGTGCTGGGGTCCTCAGTTTCCCCGTCGGACATGAAACATGTTCAATGACCGAAAAACTGGGACCGAGAGTTTGTTTAGCCTCGTTATGAAGCTGCACCATTTCCTTGAAAGACGGAAGTTAATTTTTGTTCAGTCGCTTCCTGAGGAGGCATTCGAAGTTTAGAGAAGTTGTTGATCAAAACTCTCTGACCCTGAATAACAAATACATTTGTTAGAAATCGTTGTATGCAACATAAAAATGCAGCAAGAAGGCAAAGCAGTTCAAGAACATGAACAAGACTTTTCAGAGCCGTGGGAACAGAGCGATGTTGTTCTACTGGTGGAAGGACAGAAAATCTATGTCCATCGTCTCATGTTGTCGATGTGTTCCCCAGTTTTCTCTCGAATGTTCTCCGCTGAATTTAAAGAGAAAGATGCCGATGAGATTCTGCTACCCGGCAAGAAAGCTGCTGAAATAAGAGAGATGTTGCTGGTTATTTATCCGAGTTTCTGCAAACGAGTGACAGACAACAACTTAGATTTCTTGTTGTCTCTTGCTCGAGAATACCAAATGACAGTACTCACACAAAAATGTGAGGATTATCTCCTGTGGGGAATGGAAAAGAAGAACGAAATCAGCTCCATCATGGAAACCCTAATCGTCGCCCAAAATTTTTCCTTGGAAAGAGTGAAAACTGATTGCATCAAGAAAACCCGAGATCTTTCCACGGAAGATCTTAAGAGCCACGAGTTGTACGATCAGCTCGAGCCTCTTTCGCAGAGGAGGATGGTTGAATTGCAAATGGGTAACATGGAGAAAAAGCTCAGTGAAGCTAAAGCCCATCTAGAGAAATCCAACGCAGAGATTTTAAAGTTACAAGGAAAGATTAAAGAGATGAAAAAATTGGCTTTTGAAGGTTTGAAGCACTTCGGAACAGTTGCCTCTTGCCTTGGAAATCACATTCGTCACGCCATGCAAATGAATTCGAGGTTTCAGGACTTTGCGATGACCACGGAGCAATATATGCTAACAATTCAAAAAGACTCCCCGAGTCGCGCTAAGGTGAACGAACGTGATAAAGTTTGTCAGTCGTTTGGTTTGGCACATTCTCCTCTGGTAAATCTCCAAAATAAGCTTTTGGCAATTACCAAAGAGTTCAACTAGATGCTGAGAAAAATATCTATGTTTGAATATTTCGTCGATAAATTTGTTATATCTTGTTTGTGCATTTCTGCTACTACTACGAATCGTAAATTGTATTTCCAGAAGTAATTTCTAAGCAAATTTAAAATTATTAGAGATTCCACTGAAGTTGCTGATTGCATTATCATGTTGCAGGTAGCAAATGTCTTGTTTTTGTGTGTCTGTCACCGCATAGTAACCTAAATTGTGTTTTCAGTTGGTGATTTTGAGCAAGAGTGAAATCAGCATTGAGATTTTGACCCAAGTTCCAGATTGCAAAATCGTGTTTCATGTTCCAGTTGTTGGTAATACTACACAGATGAGGGGCTTGGAAACTAGCAAGACTTTGACTATAATATTCACTGCAGATACTGGATTATTGATCATGTCCACTTCACACATTATTGTATATTGATTGAGTGCTCTCCACCAATTAGATTTCTCATAGCAAGTCCAATATATAATAACACTTGTTATCTACCACTAGCAAAATATAAGCCATATTTGTCAGAAATTTAGCATGGTCTCATAAAAACCTAGAGATTGAGCTGCTTATGCAAATTTTTTTGACAACAATAAAGTTGAGATCACTTAGGAAGAAGTGCTTTTTCTATCGGTACTCTTTGCTCACAAGGAAATAATACCCCTCACCACCCTCCTGAAACAAAAATTCTTCCAACTACAACAGAATCACATATCATACTCAAATTAAAGTATATAAAATGTACTTATCTTAACTTACTTCTGAGCTTATTCAGGCTCTAATGTAAAAAAATGTGTGTTTTTTAATCAAATTTTGGACCCTTAACCTATCAAGAATTCCCTGAATCTACCTCCTGGATACCTCTCATCAGCAATGGCTGCTTTAAACCTTTCAATGACATGTTATGCAACAGTCAAGTTGTGATTGGAGCTGACATACATAACCTTTTCACCTTTTAACCCCTTTGAGTGACTAACATCTAATTTCTCCTTACAATATAACCCCTGAATTAACCATTAAGGTTAGGAAAATGATAGGAAAAATAAAGTACGTAATGACCTACTAAAGAAGCACTTGATTGTTAAACAAATTCTCTTTATCAGCACCTTAGGAAATGGCTAAATAACAGTGCAGAGAATGATGATTTTAGATATATGAAAATTCATATATTTGCACTGCAGCGGAGAGATGACATTAAGAGATCCTCGCAGCTAAGAACACTACTGAAACGAGTAGTTGTAAACAGGACCTGAAAAAAAAAACAACATTTTTTTTCAGGTCCTATTTACAACTACTCGTTTCAGTAGTGTTCTTAGCTGCAAGGATCTCTTAATGTGGAGAATGTGCATATTGATGTTAAGGTTTAGTCAGTACAATATATCACCAAAGAAGATGAATCATTCAGGAATAACCCGAAGAAACTTGGTCAGACATGAAGTCACGAGCCTTCAAGGAGCAAACAATGCTATTTGAAGCGGTAGTCATAACTTGAGCCGTCACGCTATCACAATTAAACAAATCAAAATGTATCTTGAGTATCTTGAGAAAAATACTCGTGTTTGTAGCAGAACAAAGGAGAAGAAATTTCAAATTTTATATATTTCTTGGCATTGAAGTCAGTAAATACCTAAAGCGCTCTGTTAGGCATAATGTACTCGATCATCTTCGAAAGAAATATTTCTTGACCAGTGGATGTCAAATGCACGAGAGAAAAGATCGATACCCAAATAAACAACAAATTCATTTTCATTGCATAATGAATGCTATGCTTTGCAAAAGGTAACAATCATTTTGATGAATACTAAGAGGTGTAAACGAGGCAAAACCACTGAATCAAACTTCACCGCCGCACTCTCAAGTACTCTGAATCCAATGAGCAAGACAATTGTCAATTTTTAAAAACCTATCAAATTATAAAAGTTTAGTCGTTGCAGTTTTTGTTAGCTCCCTACTCCCTCTGATCTCTTTAATAAAAGCGGGGAAGCTGGAGCCCTCTAAACCCTATCCTTAACTTCCTTCCTGGCATAATCTTCGCTTTCCGTGTCTGTGAACCACTAATCATTTCTAATTGCTGTTTCACTTCTTCTCAGGTCGCGCAGATCGTCGCCATGTTGCAAAGTATGGCACTCGACGTCCAGCGCGAAAAGGGCGGGAATTTGTCACCTCAACCCAGACCCTTACTAACCGCGAGATCACGGTATCATGGTGGGTAAAAACAAGTTAACAAGTAATCAAACCTTCATCAGCTTTTTTCGTAATTTTATACAAAACTATGCGAAAATCCAACAATGTTATGGTGTCTCTTGTAATTATATCTTCACACTGAAGAGTATATATGCAATCTTCGAGAGGCTTCGGTATATCTTCGGCACTTGGGAAGTCGGGGCGACGCCTTCGGTGCATTTCGGAAGTTATCGGGAGCTCCGTTATCCCAAAAGAGAGGGTTGATTACACCAAAGGCAAACGCTTGTCTCCTCGGAGGCTGCAAATTTTACCTGAAGTGGTTTCTGAACGATCAATTTTCAAGGAAACGTCTCTGGAAAATATTTGCAAGAATTACGATTGCGAAAAACGACAACCAGCCACATCTGTTAGTTATCTTTACAGTTTATTGCTCATAAAGCAGTGGTCTTAATGGAAAATATGCTTTCCCACGAATAATAATGTACGAATTGGATTATTATACTTGTTATATTCCAACAAAGTTAATACCATTAGTGTTCTTCTCTGCCTGACACAAACACACATACACACATCCTAGAAAAAGACAGTAATAGACGGAAGGGTTGGGTAAGTAAAGGCAATTTCTTCTCAGGGGTAACCCATAGCCTCCCACAACTTTTACAAGGAAGGTAGAAGGAGTTGTCAGTGTTAAGTGCAACTGGGAAAGTACTCTTCCCACGCACCTAGCAATCGGTTCTAAAAGAGCCGAATCAAAACAGGTCGAATGAATTTTAATACTTGGGAGATTAACTGAGATAAAAATTGGAGGTAATGGTTAGACTAAGTTTCAATGGAAAGGGACTCGCCTAAAAGAGATTAGGTGAAATAATTTATCCTGCATACTGTGACTACATTCCCATTGGAGTTCCTGGGTGAATTATACACGACTTGTGCGAAGAACTGTCATTTCTATGTACCTCTAGGGAACACGATTACCGCTTTCATATCTAACTAGGGAGGCAAAATCCAACACTAATGGAATTGACTCGCAAAGTATTAATATATGATGAAAAACACTTGAGGGGAGCTTTGACGCTCGCCAAAACAAAAACAAAGAATACAGAAGTGATAGAAAATTGACTACGGAAAGTTTTACACTACTCTTGTACCTAGACCTTACACGCTAGGGTGGAGCCATACCAGTGAGCTGGCCTGCCAGGCGAATGTTACACAACATTGGCGCTAAATATTCTCTGCGGTTGTTAGCCTAAATGTATTAAGTAAATAAGTAAATATGCAAGTCTGCGGAGTGTGCATAACAATATTATCACACAACATTACACGTCTCACTTCGTGGAATCTACTACTGCATGGTACTCCGTTAAAAATTTTTGTTTCTAGCTTCGTAAACTCATGAAAATTATTTTATGAAAATAACGCCTACTTGTAGCAAATCCTGTCAAGCCACCGTTAAGGATATAAAGCATGCCCTAGCATAACTGCTTTAAGGAACAATGAACATTTGTAGCATAAGTAATTTTCCAAGGGGTAAGTTTCTCTTTGTAAAAAAAGCAGCTATCTTCGGTTCAAGAGGCTTATCTAAAAGTAATTTCATTCCAATATTTCGATTACCTTTATGAGGCCATTTGTACTGCAATGAGCTTTCAAGAAATGACTTCACAATTATTTAACCTCTTGACATTTTCTTTAAGCACTTACGAAATTTTGAGCTTTGTCAATGATCACGCAAACGAACTAAGATTCACTTATCTTGTATTTTTATCAGATTATTCAAACTAATCTTTGTCATAGCTGGGTTTGAACAATTGGAGAAAAGCAATAATTGTGATGTTAATCCTCGCCACTCTTTGCAAACAAGAAAAGGTAAAGCATTACTCAGCATTTTAGCAAATTAATTGATCAACTTCCTACACTTAAAAAATATCAATAATGCTCTATGATTAATAAAAAGAGTCACCTCGCTAACTGGCTTGAACAAAGCTGAAATGTGTAATTCTACCAAGTATTGATTTGATTAAAATCAAAACAATACCACTGCTGCTGTAACTTGCATTGAGAACCAGATCACCGCCAGGATTTGGAAAGTAAATTTTAGAGAATATATGTTTTCAGAAGGTGTAGTAATTATTTAACTCTAATGTAGAGCAAGCAAAACAGCATCATGCATTATCTTTTAAATTTTGCTTCAAGCTCACGAAGTTTCTGACCAAAAATGTAACACAAACACCCTAACAAATGCTCAAACAAATTCAAATAAAAAAGCCAATTGTTTCAGACCCCTAACCATACATAAAAAGACTTTAAGGTACCTTGAAGAGACTAAATACATGTACGTAAACATATAACCTTACACTGGTATTGATACGTTTTACTATTTGATAAGGGGCTATTAAATTTCTATTTTGTTGTGCACCTTACTGCTAATAATTATTAACAGAAACGTATATATATACAGAGATAAAAGAGCTCGTTTCTTTTCTACGCGTTATCTGTCCAAGAGAAAAACTCAAATTCTGCTTTGACACCTTTTGGATGCTAATGAAAACACTACTTTATAAATTTATACTTATGTACATATTCGAAAAAAAAAATGGAATGACCCGAGGAATTCTGCCACCAATCTGCGAATACTTTTCTATGCATGAAGATTTGTACATTGATAAAATCAGAAGCACAATAGTGAATAGGATACTCTTCACTGATCATTTGTACTGAAGCACATTATTGTACTAGCTTACACCTGGAAGACATGGGCCAACACTACCGTAGGTAAGCACCTTGTTTACAACTGGCCTTGAGGGAGTTGCTCCTACGATTGTCATAATTTATGATAATGCTGTGGTATGGAGCCACCATTGCTATTCGGATAATTCTGAGCTGGATGGGTGGCGGACTGGATCAGAGAGCTCAACTCTTGCAGGTCCAACGGAGTTATCACACTGTTACTTAGTACATTTCTAGTGCCGTTCTCAGGCATCATGCTGTTCACATTCTGCTGCGACAAGAAAGTCATGTCGGGCTGCTGAGGAAATACGCCAACATTTAGCTGCGAATTCACGTTTGTGGTTTGCATGGGCGGTGCACTGTTGTTGCTTTGTAACAAGTTTCGTATTCCTTGTTGCATAGGATTCGGCTTAAAACCAGAGTTGGTGTTCCACATGTTGTTACTCGTTGTCGATGTTCCAGTTTGCGTGCTGGTCACACTTTCATTTGGTAAACAGTTCAAAAAGTTCATGTTGTTATCCCCCTGGTTTACAAGCTGAGTATGAGAATTTCCGTTTTGATATCTCATCGGGAGGGCTTGGTTGTGAACAGTTCCATTTTGTGGAGCTCTTGGCTGAGTAACTACTGTATTCTGACCTCCTGGAAGCCGGCTGAGAGTGTCTGAAGATGTGTAAGGTAGAGAACTGTTAACAACACGAGGTTGACTACTCTGTGTTGCGATGCTGTCCGAAAAACTTGGAAATGAACTTGATGGTTCTGGTAACGTGGGAGTTACCACTTCTTGTTTGATCACAGGCATCTGATCCACCTGGGCATAGCCTCCTTGCTGTACAAGTGCTGCTAACCTGTTGTCTCTACTTTGGTCTCTATCGGCCATCAGTTCATCGATGAGATCAACCATCATTTGGTCCGTGATGTTCAATTCTTGAGGAGCCACTTCTTTTAGCTGTTGAAAGAACTGCATCTTTCCATCATTTGGATTTGAAAATCGTGAAGCGTCAGTTGGAACTCTAAACGTTGCACTGCCTGTTAGTGCCAGGTCGTCTCTTGGGGGTTGTGGAACCCTTCCTGTAGTATTTCTACCCTGCGTTGTCGTGATGGTGTTTGGAGCTCTTGCAGTGGGGATACTTTGCGTTTGTGATGTTACATTCATCATAGGAGTACTCGAAGGAGTAGCATTGTTCGGATGACTAAATGCGGGCGGCGCCTTAGGTTGGAATCTCCTCTCCCCAGAAGAATTTGCATTGCCAAATCTGCAAGGGTTGTTGCTGCCGCGAGGCTTTGACCCACTCACTGCACTCATGGCACCTTCAAGTTCCATGGGAATTAGGTTAGGTTTGGTGTCACGGGCGAAATCATCTATAGGCAAGTTTTCAAACGCTCGTGATGGCATACTGACAGGAGGCATAGTTTGAGTGTTTACACCAGGTACTGAGGACAGCGAAAAATCATCACTATCCATTGTAATTTCTTCAATCTTTGGTGTGACCAAATGTTGGATCGTACCATTAGACGGCAATCCGTCCAGGCCACGATTCAGTAGTAAAGATTCAAGGCTTGCGTCCGGCTGAGGGATATCAGTTCCAGTTGCCACGTAATTAACGATGTTTTGATCTAACTCTGACAGCTCAGCTCGGATCATTTTGGCCCAGTCTTCGACGTCTTCTTCCAAGGTACTAGTCGACCCCCCATCTCCAGGAATACTGTTGCCCCTCGACATTGTGTGGTGGTTACTCCAGGTGTTGGAGGTACCTTGACCCCATGCTTCAGCTGAGGTGGTGAATACTTCATTATCAAACCCAGTGAGATCAGCTGACGTGGTTTTGGGATAACCCGTCCGGTCGAGGGCGATGGTGTCAATCAATGTGGGTTTTGGAACAAGATTGTCAGCTAAAAAGAAGATAATTGAGAGTTAAATAAGCTATATCAGGTTACAACTGGAAAATCTTTCCCACACAAGCAACCAAAAGTAGCCGAATACATGTAGGTGAAGTTTTGTGTAAGTGTGTGCGTGTGACCGCGTGCGTTTTCGTGAGCGTGTGTAGCAAGTGACGAGGAAAGCAACGTAGCTTCACCCTCTGACAGCAATCTGAACATAGATGCAGTACTGGTGAAACGGAAAAGCGTTCTAAACTTAAAACTGAATCCTTTACATATCCTTGCGTTTTTGACAATCGAACCCCAAGATTTTGGGTTTAAAGGCAAAAAATTTCTTTCTCTTTGTGCCCTAAAGAAGAACTCTAGGCATTGGATAATTCTAATTAACCCTTTTACTACCAGGAAAGATCCAAAGGAATCTCTCATCACAACAGCACCACATTTTCGAGCAGAAAGGTGATAAGAAGAAAGGAAAATATCAATAGGAAGGTATTCTTTGATTTGACACCATTTATCTCTTAGAGTTCACATGCTCGGGAAAGTCTAGTCAACAGTTTCGGATACGGACATGTGCATCTGACTGAAAAAAGCGTTATGACTGTGTGACTGAGTCATAAGCAGCTGCTGTTACTGATACTAATACTTACATGTTTCATGCCACTTTGGATAAATCATGACTTGATCGTCGTATTGTGCATCTTTCAGCTCGCCAGTCGTATCTGACTCATTTTCCACTTCAGTGATATAAGCATGAGTGAGAGGTGGTTTGTCCTCCAACTGCGCCATTCCAAGCACAACACCGCGGTGTTCCACATCACTATCAAAGACAAACATAAATCAGCAACGCTTTAACCCTTTAATTCCCACAAGTAATTAAGATGTAACTCTTCATAAATTTACCGTACATTTCCTAGCAAACAGGAGAATCTTATCAGGTAGTTGTTGTTATCTTGATCTAATACCAAATTCTCACAACTGATTTACAAGAAAATTTGTAATAGCCAATAGGGAGAGTTATCAATTAAATCTTAGGAGTTGAAAAGTTAAACTAGTTATTAGTTGGAGCCCTTTCTTAGTTGTGTGTCGTAAAACCAAAAACCAAAGTAATTACGATGGCCCACAAGTAATCTGGGATTCCATTGGTTTTTCTTTTTTTGTTCCGTGATTGGTCCAGAAAACTCGCGCCACTTTCCCAACCAATCAGATGCAAAACTAAAATCAATCACGGATTGATCGTCCGCGTTTACCCGCGCCCTAGTATTGTGACACTCGATCAAAGAGTGCTCCAATACTCAAAGTAAAAACAAACGGACTTCCTGATCAAGTCACAGTTCCTTGATAGAGCGACACCCATACTCTACACCAATCATAACCATTTGAACTATTAATTAGAGAGAGGCGCCATAAATGTAGAGAGTTTTTCCTAAGAGCACCATACAATAGTCTGAGTAGATGCACCAGGCCAACGTTAGAACCCAGACCCAAGTATGTCAGCCACATTCCTAGTGCCCAGTTCCCTCAAAAATATTAAAAACTGCCATACCATATCACTAGATTGCTACCTAAGTAAGGCTTCATTTTTTGCACACGTTCACAAACTCATTTAAGTTTTGAGAGTTCATGTTCATGTTCATGTATGAAGTATTTACCTCACAATGTAGTTCAGACAGAGCATTTGTTTGAGTTCTGGATTTGTTGGATGGGGAATAAGAGAAGCTTTGGTTTGCATCCAAACCCAGCCGCCATTTTTGTTCATCCAGCGATAGTACTTGGTAAGAACTTGACCCTTTGTTAGGACTGTTGAGAAAGCAATTAACTGTTTCAGTAACTACAATCAATGCCTAAGAAAGGTGACGCTTTAACTCCCATGAATAACGAAGACAGAATTCCTTCATACAAAAAAAAATACAATATCAAGGAGACAAGTGGTGCGAGTAAAGAAAATATGAATTAAGGAATTTTCTGTTGATCCAATACGAAATTCTCATAAGTATCCTCATAAGAATTGTATGACAGACAGTAAGGAGAATTACTAATGGGATCTTGAGGAGTGAAACGGTTAACAATTCGTTATTCTTTGGTGGCTTTAGGGTCATCTATGTTGCTGTTAATTAGAATAAAATCTTGTAAACATAGTTAGCAGAGGGGACAGGCTGAAAAACCTAACAGGTTTCTTTGATAAAGGTTTTTTTTTCCTTTTTTTCTATTCTTCTTATTTATTTCTTTTAACCAGGACGCCAATCAACAGCTGATAAGTTTTTCGATTCTAAAATACCTGTCAGCTAACTTAGCAATTTTAATGCAAAGAGAGGTTTAAAAGTTACTCCTTACATTTTGCGTGGTGTGACTGGATAATAGCAATATCATTGCCATGGTAGAAATCATATGCTGATATCCCCACAATATCTCGGGCAAAATAGTCCATAAACTTGTGAATTCTACAAGATGAAGAAGAAGAAGACAAAAAAAAAACAACTTATCATCTAGTACAATTTGCCAATTTAAGACAGAGTTTTTAATTATACTCCCAACTCCATCTAGACCTTTTTTCCTACTTTAAGTTAACTGTAGTTGTATATCAAAATTGCTAAAAAAAAAAAGGTAGATAACTTTGGACTCAGTTATCAGAGAGCGTAAACAAAGAATCTTTATTATTTCTTTTATAAAATTTGTGTAAAGGCTGTCTGAAACAACATGAAAAGATTCATCATTCCCTAGGTTTTCGCAATGACACATCACAATGGAAGTACATGCAGCAATGGCATTCAACATAACATAACCTCCCATACATACCTTCCCTCACAATAAACAATTCTGAGATCCATGTTTACTCTGCTCACAAACATGTTACACTCCAGTGGTAACTCATTGATGTTCATTGTAGGCAGTGGTTGTCCAATTGCCACAAATGCATACTTGGGCCCAGGAAGGCCACCAGCAGAATATGCTTTCATTCTTCCCATGCAGTGAATAACCTACAGAAGATAAATATCTCACAGTCAATATTAAGACTTGTCATGTGACACATGCGCCTGCAAAAGTCATCACACAGCAAAAAAAAAAGAAAAAAAAAAAAGAAAAGAAATTAATTTTATTCATGTGACTGGGAAATTCAGAAAATCACAAACACCAGAAGTACTCATCAAATTCTATTGTGTTCTAAAGCAAATGAAGCACAAGAAAAAAATAAACTCAGACACTTAAAATTGCGATAATTATTACTTTCTGGTTCTGTAGTTAGCGTGAAATAAATTTGAAAGCTATCTTCCCAGGGCAAGTCTTATTTTCACTACTGCCTATAACAAGTCAAGTTCATTACTGCGAGGATCACTTTCACATTCATTTCACGCTACCTGTGGAACCAGAGAGTACTACCAAGGCAGTGGTGAAAATAGGGCCTGAAAAATTCAGGCCTGTATAGGATTTGAACTGGTGATCTCTTTGATAGCTTTAAAATTCATTTCTTAAACCACAGTTCACAAATATGATTTTCATATATCTACAGTCATTGATAGTTAGCCTATTAAGTTTTGAACAATATTGTGATTCCCAGAATCAAGTCACAGTGTTCACTGTATTCTATAATAATGACATGAAAATCATTTTATGAATACTGATAAAAACAACAATATATAACAGATATTTCAATTTTAGTTGTTGTCTTAAAAAGTCCCCTTAACCTTTTTACACACCAACATAATATTCATATTCATAGCCCTGTTACATTTGTATCTTTAAGACATTTCCTGTGGCACTGACTGGGGGAATTTGTTTGACAGTCTGGGGCTTCTTTATTTTGCAATCATTTCCAACATTCTCATGACCTTTATGGCTTATTCAACAGTGATGTTGGGGGAGAAATTAGATCCTAATCACTCTCAGAGTGAATATGTTTCTAGTTGGTTGCATACTTTGTAACAGACTGACTGTATTTCTGGCCCTCTGTTTCAGAGATACTCAGACAAGTGGTTTACTTTGGAAATTGCACCAGATTTTGAAAGACTCCTAACAACAATATGAAAAGGTATGCATGTTTATGTCATCCATTAATAACTGATTGAGACACAGCCCAACTAACCTTGAAACCAGATGATTTGGTGTAAGAACCTCCTCTGCGGACCAGAGTGCACTTCATTCGCAAGAAGAATGATTTTGGTTTCTCTGCATTGGGCCGTCCACTATCATCAAGAAAACCTGAAAAAAATGCAAATAGAGACTTACTTAGTTGTTCAGGGATACATAGTCACCCATACCTACAGAGGAGACATAAGCTACACTTATGGCGGACTCAACCCAAGAAATGTTCACACATATGCAAAAAAAAACAAACAAAAAAAAAAAACACCAGAATCATAAATAGTCCCCCTAACCCTTTACACCCTAACATCAGTATGCATATTCTCCATACTGTTCTCTATACATTTCCTGTGGTACTGACAAGGAGAATTTGTTTAACAATCAAGGGCTTCTTGAGTGGATGATCATTTCATGTATTCTCAAAATATTCATATATGATTTAGTAGTGATTATGTACAGAGAAATCAGATTTTCATCACTATTAAAGGGTTAAAGAGTGATTCTTAATTCACTTTCAAAACTAATCTAGGATAATGATGGATTTGCTTCATGAAGCTCTAAAAAATGGCCTCAAAAACCATCTTCTCAACCGATCAGTTGCCAAACTTGAACAACACTTTAACAAAACATAGTGAATTGAATTTCTCCAATATCGATAGCCATTCATTAAATTCAATGTATTTCTCATTGGCTACATGTGAATGATATTAACTCTTCATTTTAACTGGCTGTCATATCAATATTGGTTTTCGATTTTCAAGACTCCTTTGATTAACACACCATGATGTTTGCTCTTCTTACCTGGCTGGTTTCCAAAGAAAGGAATATCATCTGTGTATCTCCCTGATGATGATGGCGTACAGTTTCCATTGCTTTCCAATTCTTCCTTTGCATTTTGCAACACATTGACAAGATCCTGTTGATCCTCTGGGTGAATGTAGCCAAACATGCTGCTTCCTGTCAGTTCAACCTGAAGAAGGAAAGGGGAAAGATGCACACTTTTAAGTTAAGAAACATTTTGACATTTTTATGTCTTCTACCCTTCTAACTTCTATTCAATTCCTTGTGAATAAGTTGAGAGAATACAAGATTTTAACTAAGTAACTTAACATCCTTCAACTGATCTATTTGAATATTTACACTTTAATTAGACAGTGTATTGATATTCGCCCAAGGGTAGTAAATAATCCATTTTAGATTCCCTGTCAATGTCAAACCTTGAAGACTAGTGTGCTAATAGGTATATCATCTAAAAGGGTTTATGGAATAAGAGTAAAGCAAAATTAACTTCTCCCTGTTTTTCATAAGAATAAAAGACAGCAAGCAGAATGTAGCAATCTAGCAGGAGTCACTTACACTGGCCCCCTTAATGAATGTCTCTTGACTCGCTATATGTCTGTCTATCTTCTACCCATCTGTCTCTCAGCCTACTATCTGCTTGCCTCTCAGCCCACCATCAGTCTACCTCACAGCCTGTATGTCTTCCTCTCAGCAAGTCTGTCAGTCTGTCTGTCTGTCTGTCTATCTATTTGTCTGACTAAAGCTATACCTGTCAGAATTTGTCTGTCTGACTGTCTGCCTGCCTACCTCTCTGTTTGACTATAGGTGTGTCTGTCAGACACCAACCTGTGACAGTCCAAGATGAACAGACACAGTCTCTGAAACATAGAGGACTTTTGCATCGCTGGAAAGAACAAACAGGAATCCATCCAATGCCTAATGAAGAATAAAACATGATAAGCACAGGTAAGAAAACCCATTCTATCTCATGTGTGGTAGAAATTAAGAATTTCTTGGACAAAATCCTTCAGTCTATGATTTACAAATCAACTTTCCTCTGTGCTTTCTTCAAGAAAAATTCATGTTCAGTGAGCTTTCAATACTACACAAATTTAAGCAAACACAATCCCTGATATTCATTTGTGGGAGTAACAGGTTTAACATCCCTATGTATACCTACCTGCAACAAAAATATACCACTGTTTGCAGCAAGATCACCGTAATTGATTCCTGAGCCGTATGGCACAACTGAACCTAACAACAAGAGAGTTTAAAATTTCAGACAAGGAAATCTACCAATGAAGAAATTGATGACGGAAAAAAGAAGAATATTCTTTGAAGATACAAGGTACCCATCCTGATTGTATCAAAATTTGGTAAAACTTGAGTTGTGACAAAGTGAGAGAGAAAGTAACCTATAAGATGCTCATTAAGCATTCAAAATCAGAGAACACTCTAACTAACATGCAGAATCTTCCAACTACAGCACCACTTGCATATACATTAACCATAAGTAGACTTCGGTTCAGTAAGCTATTTTTAATTCAACCCTGAAGCTACTTTTCATTTTATTCACCTCTTCATCAAATCTATTCTCTTACAGCAACATTTGTAAACCAGTTACACCCCAACATCCACAATGTTCCCTTTACATGTATGTGACAATCATGAGCTCTTTAACCCTTTAACTGACCAAGAGAGAATTTTTCCTCACAACATCAATAAAATATCAAGCAGACAAGTGACGAATACCAATTTCTCCAACCTAACCTCACAAGAACTGAATGACAGACAGTAAGGAAAATTATTAACAAGGGGTTAAGAGTTAAGGGTTAAATTGGTGACCCTTTCCATTACTATCATGACCTGAACATCTGAATCAAGGCTGAAACTGTAAGGAAAAATAAGACACCAGATGCCCATGGTGCAACTGTTCAATTTTTTTTTTTATTTTAATCTATCTTTTTGTCTCACCTGTAGAGGTACTAGCAACAGCTGGTGGAGAAGAAATGGAAGAAGGTGGAGAGGGACTCTCTGTATGAAGTTCTAAAAGAAAATAATATAACACAGTAAGCTTTTTACATTATTCATTCAACAAGGCAAGGTGTTCTTTTTTCATCCGAAATGAAAGAATTTTCAGACATCAACAAAGAATTCTTCAGCCTAATTTTGATGACCTACATGTAAAATTTTTTTGGGGTTAAATTCCCATGTAAATAAAATCCCTCCTCATACAACATTATTTAATGAAAACCCTGCAATGCACTTTTAAAGTCCTGCTTAAAAGTCACTGTATTGTTGTGTGATAACAAGAGTTATAATTAAGGTATAGGTAAAGAATGTACTCAAGCCAAATCACCCCCCCCTCCCCTCCCCTCCCCCACCCTGAACAGCCAGAGCAGAACCCCAGTTTCCATAACATGAAGCAACTAAGTGTATTACTACTCTCCACTTGAAGAGATGCAAGTCATTACAAGGTTACCCCCCATTATTTCATCAGGCTTCCCTGACAACTCACTGGTATCCATTTATACTCCTTGGTGGAGAGGAGCACCAAGAGAATGAAGTGTTTTGTCTATAAACACAAACTACTTAATGTCAGATCTTGGGATCTCAAGAGCTACAATGAATCTGGCATAGGGAGGGAAGATCTCATTACCTCCATCCAAATCTGACATGGGTGATGCAGATGACACAGACATCTGTGAGCATTCTGAACCCAGGCGAAAACGTTTCCCTTTCAAAATAACAAGATAATAAGTGAGCTGAGGGTGCTCTCTTGCAAACAGTCTCAGCAGCTATCAAGGGCTACCATACAATTAATACATACTGGCCAAACTGTGTAAAGCAATGCACAAAGTTATTTTGCTACAGAGGCAAAAGTGATTTATCTACCTCTCTTGCCAAACTGCTTCATGTTCAAGTAACTGATTGTAAGACGAACAATGGAAGCTTTATCCAGTTGTGACGTGATGGCAGGGGGTAGTGGCAGGAGCTTGGCCAGCTCATCAAACTGAGCATTTTCCTTTCCGCGTCTGCTCCTTGCGGCATCTCGAGATCTCTCTTTACGAAGCTCAACAACTCTGAAACACAACAGAAAAATTCTTGTGTTAGCAGAACCCTGGTAAAAGACAACTTAGCTATAATAAGCACAGGCTCAAAATGGTACAACAGCCACTTTTTTAATTTCTAATTTTCTTCTTCTGATCTTGAAGAACCTCTATGCAAATAGAAATTATTTTGCAAGAACTCCACTGATACAATTAATTAGTTGTGATGCAATTATTATAATTTTTTTTTTTTAATTGGGTTCTTCAAAAGCCAAAAGTTGTACATAAAAGAGCAGAATTAGATTTGAAAATTAAATTCACAAAAAAAACAAACAAAACACACATTTTACAATATATATATATATATATATATATATATATATATATATATATATATATATATATATATAGCTCTTTGGCATACAAAGCTTTGCTTTCATGTCCAAATTGAGCACTCTACTAGGATGAGTCGTTGCTGCTAGCATTATGCATGCTCACTAGTTTTTCTAGTTTGAGCACTCTCGCATGGCTTAGATGATCCCACATGTGTGAGATCACTTGGGGTGGCTATATGGCCTTACCTCCATCCTAACATCAGCACTGCACTGATGAGGCCCAGAAGGCCGAAACAGTACTGTCTGCAGTTAGTTATATATATATATATATACCCTTTAACTTTCATGAGTGACCAAGACAGAATTTCTCCTTACAATATCAATACAATATCAACCAGACAAGTGATGAGAATAAAGAAAAATATCAATATAGGGATAATCAGTTGATTCAATACTAATATTCTCCAGACTAACCTTATAACAATTGTATGGTTGACAGTTAGGAGAATTACATATTTGATATGAGAGCTAAAGGGTTAATTAAATACCTGTCTGTTTACTCCCAACTAAAGAGCACATGTTTGGTGGGTGTTTTATTCAATAGCACGTACAATCAATAAACGCTTTTGTAGAAAATTGTCAAGTTACACACAAAGGTTTTTCATTTTGAGGAAGAAAAAGGAAAATCAACTTGTTTGATGTTACAAAAAGTTCCAATCAAGACTAATTACATTGAGCAACTCTCACATGTTGGTGAAGTGTAGTGGTTACTTTCAATAAAACAGATCATAATTTCATGATCAGAAAGTTTCCTAATAAGGAAAGATTAAAGGACCTAGATTAATCTGTTTTCAACTTAATTCCAGCAGTTTCAAGTTTCTCTCAAAAGAGACATAAAGAATGGTTATTTTCAACGCCGTAAATGGTTATTAATTAATAAATCTGGTAGACTCCAAGTGCATGTAATAAGATATGTGTTTACATATCTAGCATATTTTATTTGTGTTTAGGTCACGTCTCATCCAAAACCCACCAAAACAATAAAGCAATGAAGCTTCGTTAACCTAACTAACATTCTTATGGGAAAGAAAGGCTAGAGGTGCCTTTAAATTGCTTTCTAAATGTATTGAATACTAGTTAGAACTGCTTCTGATATTTACAAAAAATAACAATCATTAAAACTCATGATGATCAGTTGCATGATGATGCAAATTTCAAACTCATAAGATATGCTAAGTACTTGTCTTTTGAATTTTTTTTCAATGGTTATCTTTGTTAATGGTTTTTGTTTTAGCTCCCCTCATTGAATCTGAAAAGCCATCCAAGGTCATACCTGTACATGTAAGTTAATGAGTGAAACATATTGCCTTGGGGAACAGAATACTGCCTGTACTTGACACAAAAAGGGAAAAAGGAATAAAAACTTTCTGTAATTACTATATTGACAAAGAAAATATTTTCCTATTACAAAAATTATCTTATAGCACCTCTGATTAACAAATTAGGAAACATTAAAAAACTCGAAGGGTTCTTCATACAGTTTTCAGCGTGGCACTCAATGTCCTTGTCAAGGTCATGAAAAACTTTGTAGTTGAAATTGAAGATAACACAAAATACAAAGAAACCGAATGGTGGGAGATAACCACAACAGGAAGCGGCTGAAAGCAAATGCGATCACTTCTTGTGTAAATAGGAAAAGTAAAAAAAGCATGACTTTAGCCTACAAGGTGTAGAACATGAATCTGACCACAAGGACATGCATAATTTTGCATGAATTTGCAATCAACATGTGTTGAAGCTGAAACTTAATCCATCCTAACAACTGCCTTATAATCCACTTGGAATTACAAACAAGAGTTTCAATGAAACTCACCAATCAAAGAGACAAGAGATTGAAAAAAGACTTTAAAATTCGTCAAAGGGAAACATCTCACTATGAACTGCTAATTCCCTCATTGGCTGCCATAATCCTCACAGAGAAAATAAACAACAGTTGTGGTCGAAACAGGCTAGCAAAAGAAACATGCTTTGAAGTAATGGTTACTAAACAAACATGAAGAATGCCGCCAGATTCTTTCCTCTTAATTATTGTTGGGCCACACACACCAGATAAACAAAATTAACCAATACAAAATATTAGAAACTGTGTTTTACATTAACATATCATAAGAAGGCCAAGAGGCAGTTTTAAGCCTCTAGGGGGGTAAATTTATAAAAAAAAAAAGAAACAAATTTTGCAGTTACATTGGTGAGGGGTATAGCAAAATAACTTGGTTTGATTACTGAGTTAAAAATGTAAATGGCCACACTAAAGAGTTTCAAAAGCTGATGATTCAAGCATAAGCCCTTTGTCACTTTTAATTTTGGTCTTCAGCCTAACACGAAATAAGATGAGAGTGCTTTGTTTCATTATCACAATGAAGAGAGTGCAATTAAATAGAGCCTGTGGCTCAGAGTACCTGAGATCTACTAAAGAGCACATTCTATATTTTAAAGATTCTCAATGAGTGTCTGAATCACTTAATTTTTTTTTAACATTTACATGTATATCTCCCAAAAAATGTAGCAAAGCTGGGTTGAGTTTACCTAAACCAAAAAGTAGAAGCAAATAGCCTGTTATGGCTAATGGTGAAACCTGTAAAAAATTTTCAACATTCTGCTGCTTTCACAATTTTCCTGTGGTAAGATATGGGGGACTTGTAGTTTTACAAACTCACACCATGTATTTACTAGTGGAAATTTAAAGGATTATGAAGCTCTACTCCATTCAGTTTACAAAGCCTTTTAACTCACTGGATAACTGATTGACAAAGTTAATGGCCAAGGCACTATTGTTTCAATCCTTCAAACATGGATGTTCAAATTTCAAGTTTGAAACATTCTGCTGCTTTCACAATTTTCCTGCAGTAAGAAAAAGGGGCTTGTAATTTTCCAAACTTACACCGTGTATTTACTAATGGAAATTTAAAGGAATATGAATATATTCAGTTCATAAAGCCTTTTAACTCACTGGATAATTGATTTACAAAGTTAATAGCCATAGAGCTATTGTTTCAGACCTTCAAATGTGGATGTTTGAGTGATGCGGTCACAGCAGGGTAAAAGAGGAATCTAGATGTACATGCAAACAATGATTTTAAAAAAATTTCAACTTGAACAAGTTGGCCTAAATCTAACAACCAGATATCATTCTACACAATGTGAACAAACATCCGTACAAGAAAACAACTGAGCTTTAAAAATATTTCGTGATGTCTCCACAACAGTTACAACACAACTCTCAAAAATAATTGTGGACTGTTCGTTTTAAAGATGATTTAAAATTAGTACAATCTCATCCAATACAATGTACAAGTGAACCGCAGTATTTTCACCACAAACCAAATCATGTTTTGCAGATTGCTTTCATTAACATGTCTTTGATGAAATAAAACATCACATGCTATCTGTTAAAATTAATATTCATGGATGCCTCCTGGCTATGAATATTTGTGGTAATGAGACATTGTGCTGAAGAAATAGCAAGCTCACCTTCCATCCTGGTTTCAAACAACTAAAATAACCACTCTATTGATACAAAAATATACAAGGTATATTTGTGGAAGGTCACCATATAATACCACAAACTTTAGATGAAACCTTGATTATTTGACACCATTGTCTACAAAACCAAGAGAGATACTAAGCACTCGGTGTTCAGAATTAATTGCAGTAAGAATACATTTCTCAAATTTTCTGCTGTCAACAACTGAAAAGTTTCAAGTGGATTTACAAAGCAACGTCACGACAGAGGTAGAAGGTAAATGGCTCTCATGAGATGAACAACTTTGTTTGAAAACTATCGCATGTAAGTTTTCTTTTCCTAAACTTTCCACCCCAAAAATGCTTGACAAGAATTGATCAATTTTTCATGTTCATTTGGTGATGACAGTTCTGAACAAAAGAGACCATGAAGCAGAAAGCACACTTTCATTTAACAATGTGCTTTCTCCCCTGTCAGTCATGCTCTTTAAGCAATAAGAATGAATGCAAATTCAGCACAATTCAAAAAAAGCTTCTCTAAAATTAGATGGAGCCAAAAAAAGTTAAAACGTACAATCCCTGAGATTATTTAGAATTTCATTCAGATAAAATGTTCTGATAAATTACTGCAACCTCGCTGAGGAGTAAAATTTAGACAAAACTTACGTGATCCGTTTCTATAGAAACTGTACGAGTGTAATGGTCAGCAAAGAAGTGGAACATGAACACGTACATGATAAAAAAAAAAAACCTAACTGCCAAAACTGTTTGAAATTTTTCACAACCATTCGACTACCTTTAGTGACTGCTAAAGGCTGCAGTTGTAACTGCAATATTTTCCTTCTCCAGCCTTCTTCCCCAGAGCCATGTACATGTAAAGTACATGCAACAATCATTTTATCAGCTTCAGTGGATTCAAGATCATGATTCACAAATTTATGCATAACAAAACATTTACGGTCAAAGTTGAAAAGCTTTGAAACTAATACTGGTTTAAAAAAACTCACCAATTTGACCAAATATCAGAGATTCCTTACAAAACTGAAAACCAAATAACAACAGTGCAATATATGACTGAAGAAACTGATTTGAAAATAAAGTAACTTGCTACAGTGTAAAAGGATTATTATTGTGTACAGTCATACTTCTCAACTCTTTAAATTTGTCATTTTCAGGAACAAAGTTGTCCAATTGAGTACATCAAGGGAAAAAACAACCAAATATACTTGAATATGGATATGAAAGGGCATATTCTTTACCCTGATCCTTAATACACAAATTACAGCTGATAGAGTGGGAAAATGTGGAGAACTGAATACTGGTCGTATCTGCAGGCTTTTATCAAGAAACACAGTACTGTTATAGAATTTTAACAGACCTTTCTCTAAATGTAAGTCTAAATAAACAACAGTTACCATCAAAATTAAGCTGAAGGATTGTGTGTGATTTGATTACAAATACCTGATGTGGGGTTGTTATAGCAACCAAGAAATAAATACAAAATGCAAGTACATCAGAAAAAAAATGTATTGAAAGAATGGCTTTTTCAGCATTCTACCAGAGACATGTATCTCTCAAGTTACAGTTAGAATGTGATTAATGGGTTTCTAGTCTAATTTGATCAATAATGACCAGATTTGGAATATTTGACATTGTGTCAATCTCTCTTTCACATAGAATCTAACAGTAACTTTCCTCTACTTAATAGAACAACCTGTGCAACAATCACTGCTTGTGGAGAATAAATCAAAATAACTTGGCCTTGGGATATCAAACAAATTAAAGCAAGGAGATGACAGTGTGTAGAAACAGATGCTTCTCAGAGGAGCTGACCGCGTGGAATTGACTCGATCCATCTAAAACTGATCATTAAACAATGACTACCTCTTGATACCAAGAAGCTAAGAAAACTCAATTCTGAGGTTAAGGAAAAAAAGGATAACTATCATTGGTAGAGAAATCTGTTTTGGTTTGCCTCGCCTTGCCTTGGATTACTGTGCACAAACTCGATCTTCAGTGTCACCTAGAAACAATGTTCCCTGTCTTTGTTCAGTAAAGTTAGATGTTATATGTTACTTATTAACAACAACAGTTGTTTGCCTCACAGGGAAATTAGCAGCTGAAGCACAAATGGATAATCCTTTGAGGCTTTTGCTATGGTTTCCTTCAAGGAATATTTGTGGAAATGAATGTCCCATGTTCCTTAGACAAGAGTCTTGAGACTTCAAGTCATAAAAACACTGCTTTGCTCATACTTCCCAGTAAATTTAAGAAAACAGAAACAATACAGCTTAGTTTTCTGATGTGTTCGAAATTATTATATTTGTATCACTTTCTGTTCAGTTAACATGAAACCAGGGTTTCGATAACTTTTTTCATATGCAACTGCCTATGGTATAATATACTGCTGTGCCATAAGGCAAAACCCAATTACAAAAGCCAACTTGCAAGTAAAGAGACGGCGGAGAGATCTTGTGGGTGGCGGCATACCACAGATAACCAGCTTTTATTGAAATCATTGTTGATACCATAAACACCATTTTTTATGCATGATTCTGCTATGTAGATACACAATATAAAATGTAGTAAACCTTGAGGAAGCAATACATGTTAGCTGGCGAATTTACCAGATAAACAAGAGGAAATATCAATTTCTTTCAATTGTAAAAATTTTTTATGTTATTATGATATAAGTATGGTTGATATCAAGCAAGATACATTGTGACATCTTTAATTTTATTTGTCATGCAGACAAAACTCTTTGCGTGCTGCTTGTGTGAAAACCTGGTGGAGATTACAAATCTTCTAATTTCCCGCCTATTAAAGGAGGCTTACACAGACAAGCGACTTTGTCTGAAAGATATGCATATTACTTAACTGTCTGAAAGTGCTGCCATAAAACTTGATGATACTGTTAGGCAAAACCAAGAAGCTTTTCATGATGGAAGGGAATAATTTTTTCCTCTATGATGCAAAAAACACCCCATGATTCTGTCACAACAGGATGTAACACTGTAAAAATGAGAATCTAGATGCATGTAGACTACTTCAACAAACCCACATAAATAATTTCAAGCACACAGACTCCTGCGGTAATTAAAACAAAACACTTTAATATAACTAATGGGTCTATTCAAGGGACTCCTACCATAAAAAATGGCAATTTTTTGGAACACAATATTTTTGCATTAGTACTTAACCAAGAATGGATACTTCAAAGCTAGCCAGGGTTCTGTGGAAGATATTATTTGATTGAAGAAAATAAAAAAAAGAAAAAAAAGTGGAGTTACTTGTGATATTCACACAAGGCAAATATTCCATGTTTAACCCCCACTTAGATTGATTGCACTAAAATTGGCTGCAATGAGATTGATGACCACCTTTCTAACAGATGCCGACACTGTGACTCTTAGTCTTTCCTAGATTTAAAAATTATGACAGGTAAATTTGTTTTTGTAAATAATGAAGGCTTTTCTATTTTGCACTGGTCTTAAGACTGGCCTAACTGTTTCGGAAAGTTAGAGGTGTGACACAAACAGTTGAGCTAGTTTACTTGGTCCCAATCACCACCATGATATTACTGTGGGACAATCCTCTTAAGAGACATAAATGCACCATGTCCATGTCCGGTAATTAGCAAGAGAGAAACAAACTACATATTAATCTATGATTGGAAATGTCTTACAACTTTTTCCCCCTCTGCCCAGCGTTTATCTGCTTGAAACAGGTACCAGCATGGTAGGTTATATAAACGTGTTTCCTCTACTTAATAGAACAACCTGTGCAACAATCACTGCTTGTGGAGAATAAATCAAAATAACTTGATGGCCTGGGGATATCAAACAAATTAAAGCAAGGAGATGACAGCGTGTAGAAACAGATGCTTCTCAGAGGAGCTGACCACGTGGAATTGATTCAATCCATCTACAACTGATCATCAAATAATGACTACCTCTTGATACCAAGAAGCTATGAAATGCGATAGTTACATAGTAGACATTATTTCAATTTCTATTGGCTAAGATTTTAGGAACTGCAAAACTTCCATAGGTGGCGGTAAGCATGGGATGTTAACGGCAATCAAGAAATATTTTTGCATACACCTGATAATGGCATTGTGTTCAAAACAAATGGGATGATATTGGCTCCATGTGGTGATCTAAACCAAGTCAATGCTAATTTTAATAATGGGCTGGATTAAAAAAATGACAGCTCAATCTTTTTTTTTTTTTTTTTTTTTTTCCAATCGTGCCTTCAAGCCCCCTACTTGTACTACAATATGAAAATTTTCTATTTTTCATCAGAACATAGAGCATCCTTGAGTGGGAGTTAACCTTGCTATACATGACATATCTAGTGCGATAACATTATCTAACATACGTACAGAAGTAAAGTTTTTACAAAGCACGTGCAAAAGTTTACAAAAATAGAAGAATAAACTCTCAAATCAGGTTCGTAAACAGGAACAGAACTCCACAACTAAAATTACACATTGTAAAATATACAAAAGGAACGGGAAAAGTGCGCCAAACGAAGATCAAATTTAATTGCCCTGGTTGGCACTAGGAAAACATGATCAACCGAATTACGGACAGAAACATTAACACGACAGTTAATCAAGGCATAAAACGCGAGACATTTGTTTCTCATTGTTAGAAAAATAAAAGAATGAAGAATACCGTTAACCTTATAGTGCCCTGTAATTAATTACAAGCGTCAAAAATTTTTCACACCACGCGAAGCGAAAGAGTTCAACATCTTTTATGGTTAAGATTGCTCTACGAACTATTGATATCACTTGTAGTTAAATTCTCCGATTTCTCTTTGATTTACAAAAGGTTCTTCATTTAGTCACGCACACACGAAGAACCCGGCTTACACAAGAGATTCAAAAATTTTCTGTACAATAAACCGACACGATACAGCTGTCAATTTTTGAAAAGGAGCTACAGACATCTTAACCAACGGAGCAAACTAAATGTAAACATGATTTCTTCAGCCAGCCCAAGAGCACTCCGAAAATTCATCTCAAACTTCAAAACCACTCATACAAATACAAAGAAGGCTAGCATTATTTTTTGAGGGCGAATATATCAATTTTCATGAAACGGTATAGGTTTGCGTGATCAAGGATTCTGAAGAATGGAATAGAGATTCGAGTTGTTGTGAATCGAACACAGTGCACGAGCGGCGGTCGCTCGAAAGCCCTCTAAATCGAACAAAGATATTCTAAATTCCGGGATAATTTCGAGATCGCATCGAATTTAATCTTGGTCAATTGAGTCGTTACACGATGCGACAAATTTCAAAGGAGACAAGACACGTTTCACAAAAACCTTGAAAATTAATATATTGATGTCCGCAGGTAATTAATTCACGGCACTTCTTTGCAGTCTTTGGTGCGTTGTACAAGGTTTGCACGAAGAAAACAAATTCCAACTTCTCATGAACATTGCACAGTCAAACGCTGCTGATTTAAAAGCAAAAATCACTTCGTTCACACAACGCCTTCCGCGTAACTTCTTTTTACTGCCTCACGAGCTCCAAAGAATCTAGCGGGACCGATGTAGTTATTGTATACGGCTCTCGATAATCTTGAAACACACGCAAACACTTGCAAACAGACGGCCTCCAATTTCCGTTTATGGTGATTCCCGTCTTTTTACCTAATGCTTGACAATCGCTTCAACACAGCTGACATTATTGAGAGAACTAGGCTCATTTTTGATTACTTGACTTGTATCGGCGGCGCGACACGGCTGTGTCCGTCGCCGTAAGAACAAGAATCGACGGAAAGAACAAGAGATACTACAAAAAGTTTATACATGTTTAAACCTTACCTCGAGTTGTCCGTGCTTTTCGATCTGAAAAAGAAAGAGCAAAAGCAACATCAGTGTTTTTTTCCCTTTAAAGCTGCTCTTTTCCAGACCGATTACACCAGAGTATGGCATTCCCACAGTTAATCGAGATGAATGCCATATAATTTTCACCAATACCCTGTCGACATTAGGTTCGCTGCAACATACCTCGGCTTTTGCGCCAAGCGCTTCACTGGCGGCATCGCTGACCAATTTGTCCCAAAACACAGCCAAATACTCTTAATCAGAAACTTCTGAGACCTTAGCGGGCGTTTAACAGTCGAAAACACGAGATCATCTCCAATGAAAACGACAATTCCAAGGTCCTTTTACGAGCAACAAAATCAAGATGGCGCTTGTTTATCGTCTGACGAGAAATTATTATGCGCATTTTTTTCTCAGAAACATCACCTGATTGGTCGCGAGACTCCGCCAACATCACGTGATAATTACACCGGGGGTACGACCCCCATAATACTCGAAAGTGATTATTATATTTTGATTTCCATAGTATCTGCGGTAATTTGCTGCGTTTTCTACAAAAGAAGATGTATGGGTGTTTTTTTTTTCTTAAAGAAACAAAAGACAACATCAATACACGTTTCCGGTGATCAAGAAAACAATGCAATGGACTTGAATAGCGTGTGAAATTGTTAGGAAGAGCGGCGTCAAAACAGGTTCAAGCCGGTAGCGACTAATTTGTTACAACTCATGTAGGTTATCGATACGGAAAGAAACCGCCTAACTGAAGCTGAATGCAAGAACTTCCGTTTAAGACACAACGATTTAAGGTAAAGAATAGCAAATGCAAATATTTACTTTTGATCGATGTAAAACCGGAACATTCCGAATCAACTACACGACCCCCTCCTCCCCCGCAAGTCCGAATATTTGATACGAGTCGATGAATTTCCTAATGGGTTCTACAAACTCTTGGTGTTCTAAATTTAACTTGTTGAATACAATGGTACAATATCTTAAGTGGATCGGGTTAGAGTTAAAACTTGCTTATTTGGCGTATGTCAACAACCCCAGTTGTTTTCTCTCTCGAAACGGGTGAGTGCTATACCTGATGACAATCTCTCGATCAAGTGAAAAAATTTGAGCTTGAGTTTTAACGACGCTCTTAAAAAGAAATTTCAAACTTGTGAGAAATGAAAGTTAAGCTATCGCAAAGCCACCTCTTATCGTGTTTACAAAGAAAATGTTTGTTTTTTTCATGCAAAACAGAGTTTAATTAGGTGGTTAGAGTCACTGAAAATAGCGATGAGGTACAACAAATATGAACTTTCACCAAACTGTTCAAACTGATGAAATATGTCCTTGGTTTAGCACACTGTATAGCAGCTTTAACCTTTTAAACTAAGATAACTTGCAGATTAAGAAATGAAAACCAAATAGGAACAAGGTGTATAAGCATAAGTTTTATACATCAACTTCAAATTCATTTTCAAAACTGAAGAGGAAGTTTCTTGCATCACAATTAGAAGTCCATTATGGAAGTTTAAAGCAAACTAATAGAGAGAGCAGGAACACAAATAGTTAACACGGAAGAGCTCTGTGTTTACAATGCAAATTAGATATTCAACCGACTTGCATCAAAAGGTCATACTGAAACTTTGTTACAATCATATGATACATTAGAAACTGTAATGAAGAGAGAAGAACAACCTGCTTGTAGCATGGTAAAAAAGAAGTGGAAAAGATTTGGCTTTATTTTGCTATCAAAACTTGCTGCATTTTCTTTAACGTATGAACAGATACCCTTTTTCATATGTTTTTATGTAGGATGCAAGTTATTTTTGGTATATATATATATATTTAATGGCTGAAATATGTTAATGTGGTCATTTAGATTAAAAACACAGACACTTTTTTTCCCCTGAGGAGGTGGGTAATTAAAACTAAGAATTAATTCAAAAACTGCTTTATCCCCTTAATCTTTTCAATCCTTAAATACTTTCAAGATCCCTAAATCAGTTCTCCCAACAATGTAACATACATTTCTTCTCATTTTAGCTCTGAGAATTTAGTGTTTAATCAAACAATATCCCTAGTTTATACTTTGTTTTCCTTCACTCCAATTTTCTGCTTGAAAATGTATTGATACTGTAAAGGGAAATTCCTTCTTGATCTCTCCTAGAATTGAAAGGGTTACATAACAGTACAAATTGGGATCATGATGTGTTAGGCTAGAAAGCATGTCGGAAGATTTTAAAATAGTCTTGCTTCCCTTGTCAAATGTTGACTTTTGCTTAAATGGGGAATTCATCTTCCCTCCTGGAACCTTACAAGAAGTGGTAGATTAATATCACTTCAACATTAAAAAGAGGCCTTTGATTAAACAAAGTGTGTTTGAGTCTTCAACTAATCTGATTACACTATAGTCTGTGAGTTCTGGAGACTCACGAAAGTAACATACCAAAACAAAACTTTCCCTCTCAACAGATTTGATGACATGTGTTAGAGGAGTTTTCTGCATGATAAAAGCTACATCATTTGAGATATTTCATTTTTGACCTTTCTCAAATTATGCAATGATAATTCATGGTGAACTGTTTACTTTGAAAATATTTAAAAAATGAAAGAAGCTGTTCACTTGCTAAAAATAATTCAGATTGTGCTTTTTATAATCTATTACAAAAAAAAAACATAAAGTAAAGTTGATTGGCATATGACTTGCTGTGAATGTTCATTTGAGCAATAATTTTCATTTTCTCCCGTAATGTGCTGGAATTAGGAATAACTTAGACTTGCGCATTCAAACCAAAACAATTTCTAGCTAGTTATTTCCTTCTTTTTGGAGCTTTTATCTTGATCATGCTGTTGGGGAATTCCGTGAATGTGAATGTTAATTAAAATCCCTCTCTCCCACTAAACAAAATCAACCAGACTCTTAAACCTTTAATCCAAGCATGGCATTTAGTTTTAACCCTAACACTGACATTTGTGTAAATATTCTCCACACTGGTTTCTATCATTTTCCTTTCGTACTAACAAGGAGAATGTGTCACTCAATCAAGAGCTTCTTAAGTTAGATTTTCTCGACCTTAGGGTTTGAATCGCGGTTGATATTCTAAGGAGAAATTAGATGCTAGTCACACTCAGGAGTCCAAAGATTTTTAAAATAATTATAGCTTGGAATCTTAATAGTGGAGATCTTGTTTGTCTTCTCTCTCTAATCCCATCATACTCCTACTCTTCGCACAGGTGTAACCATGCAACATTGATCAATCGAGAAGACCACTGTGATGCTAGAAGCATGCAATTCAAGCTGTGATTATTATGGTCACCATAGTGAATAAAAAAATTGTATCCTCTAATTCTTAGCAAAAAGTGGCAAATTGACAAATTATTTTCCGCAATCACGTAGTAAGTTCTCACTGTTAGTTTCATTTTTTTAATTTTTGTGATCTAGAGTCAAACTCAGTGGAATATTTTCTATGAAAAGTTATTTGTTAAGTTGAGTTTTGTTGCTTTTTTCTCCTCAGATGTGTAAGTGTTAAGTTAAATTCCAATCCCCTTTTTTTTTACATTTTTCATTGCCAAAAGGAAACTTTGAGCTGAAGCAGTGACCTTGGCATTTTGTACAGTGTAACTAGGAAAACTGAAAGCTTTTCTATCCAATTATCATACCACAAAGGAAGTTAAAAAGTGTTACGACTTCTGTAAACCTTGAGCTTGAAGCAGTGACCTTGGTAGTTTGTACATTGTAACTAACAAAACTGAAAGCTTTTCAATCCAATTATCATACCACAAAGGAAGTTAAAAAGTGTTCAGACTTCTGACGTATTTTGTAAAGCAAATTACAGGCTGCGGAGGTTACGTCATATAGTTGTAGTACATTCAAATTCTTTGACACTTTTATTACTAAGATCTTCTTATCAGTTCTCCTTACTGTCCGTCATACACTTCATCTAATTTTAGCCTGGAGAATTTGGTACGACATTCAATAACGTACCCTAGTTGACGTTTTTCTTTTTTTTCATCTCCTTTCTTCTTAGAGAATTTAACCCTTTAACTCCCATGATTGACCAAGACAGAATTTCTCCCCAAAATATCAATACAATATCAAGCAGACAAGTAATGGGAATAAAGAAAAATATTAATTATGGGATTATTAGCTTATCCAATACCAAATTCTCCAAACTAACATCACAAGAACTGTATGGCAGACAGTAAGGAGAATTACTAACAAGATCTTGGGTGTCAAAGGATTAAGGTGAATGGGCGGAGCAATTCCATTTTGATCAGCTCTAGGAAAGAAAAGGGTCAATACAAGCCAATACAACATGAACAATGATTAATAGTCAACTAGTGTGTATGAAAGAAATGCTGTGTTAAATATTGATGATAATAAACACAAAAAAATTTACTGGAAGAATAAACAGGAGGTCTGAAAGGTATAATAGTAAAAATTACATCTTTGTGAAGAACATTTGTCCTGAAGAAGACTGAAATGTTAACCTTTTAATATTATTGCTGCAGTGTCTACATTGCAATTCATTTCATTTATTTTTATCTGAAGGAGATACTCTATATGCCTATAGCACTATTAGTGATTTTTTTACACCTGTTTCAGATCTGAATGACAACAAAACAGCTTTTTCCATCATCATATCTAATTACAGAGCACACAGGACTGCGCTTAATTTTTTTACGAACATATGGTGAAATCTATACCTTCAAACCAGTTGGTACAAACAATCATTGTCCTTTCCGTACTTGTGTGGGTTCATAAATAAAGGAGTGTTGTCTTATCTCTTGTTTATTTTAAGAGCTTGTGGTGTCACTTCCATTTCATCATTTAACTTTGCTCACTTCCACTTAAATTTATCAGTCCTTAATTCAACCCCTTAGGACTAGAAGCTCCTAATATGTGGCCAAATGGTTTGCCTTCAATCAGTTAAATAGTATGTTCTAGTTAGATCAACTCTTTCTGTTTGTGTATTTATTATAGTTTAATTTTATTTATTTTCGTATTCTCCTCAACGACTCATGAATTTTTAATCTAAAAATGGAAATGAACCCTAGTGTATGCCCACCTTTGCGCTTTTTATTACTTTCTACTTTTCTTGGATTATCATGACTAATTTATAAGTATGGAAAATACTTTGTCGGTTGGAAGCTACAAAGAATGAAAGAAATGCAGATGATTTGCTGATTTGACATCATTAATACAAAACTTGGGATTTTTTTTCTATCGTCAGTCACTCCTACGCACTTCTGTAGCAAAGATCAAGAATTTTCTATTTATAAAGATAAATGCATGGTCATCTATAATTTGATACATGTCATGCCGACAACGTATTTTCAGCAAAAAATATTATCAGGCAGAGTTAAAAGTTTGGAATTTTTTTTAACCAACCACCCCAATAACTTCAAAACGTTTTTAAAATTGACTCTTGTAACGACTGCGTCATAATATGATTACAACGCGAACGAATTCAAAATACGTAAGCTTGTTTTGACACCTCTTACAGTAACAGTCGGTAATTATGCAACTTCACTTCCTGTAAACCTCACAAACTCTTTACTGCAGAGCAGAAGTTTTACTTCTTTTTTTTCTTCAGTCTTTTAATCCCAAAAGGGAATAAATGTCCTCGTAAAAGAATATACATGAGTCAGCTGAAGTAAAGCTTTTCAAGCGTGGTTCGACAAGTTCAGTCCTACAAAATGCAAGCCACATCGATGTACACTGTGTGCAGAGGAAATGTTTGAAGATTTCTGGCTGTTTGAGCAACCACCAAAAACAATAAAATGAAATAATAAGGGGGAGAGCCTAATTTCAAAACCCATTATTTTCATCCACCATTATTTGAGTTGTTAAAGCATTAAAAGAAAATTAAGAAATTACACACCTCTTATATCTAGATTTCTTCCGGCGCCTTGAGGTTCCAGGAGCCATTTTCTTCTTCGAGGGCTTCTGCGTTTCCTTTTCGTTAGGTTCAAGGATTCTTAGCTGCATCAGCCCAATATCCACGTCTTTTGCTGTGGGAGAGTTTTTCGAGTTCTACAAAACATAACAATAAAGGCCAACAATTCAGGGAAAAATCAGCCATAAGGAGGAGAATTTTAACAATCGCCATTAATGATCGAACGATCATAACAAGTAGGAACTTGAGATTATGTGCACATGTTATCAAAAGTTGGTCACTTACAAACATTTGAGAAATTCCCGGCAGATTTGTTGCTTTTCTCTAGGGAATCTTAACAAAATTAACTCCGTCAGGGAAGAATGGCAATGATATCACCGCGAACCTACTTCCGATCTTCACAAGGATTGTTCAACAAAGTAAATCGCTTTTTGGGAAAGTTCTACCCAAATCTAGTATGCGTACGTGACAGAAACCAACATATTTTAATCAAATGTCAAACTGTTGTCAAAATCACATGAAAGTTCTTTGTCCTCTGAATTAGGGCGGAACCGCAAATAACAATTTTGTAACCAATGTACTTCCTGTTCCCTTATTGATCAGCGAATCAAAACTTGCACTCGACTACCGGAAATAAAATGTCAGAAGCTTGGCTGCTAAGCTGTAAGTTGTTTGTACGCGTCGCTAAATCTATATCGTTTTTGGAGGGAAAATTCCCTGATTTTTTTAATCTTTTACAAGATTACTATGCTGCAGAAATGACGGTAAGTACCACAAGATTATTAGTGCGTATTAAATCGACGAAAACGAGTTATGTGTTTTTGTTTTGCAGTCAAGTGAGTCCGCGATTTCTGCCACAGCAACCTACGTTGAGAACTACCTAGATTGTGAGTTAAATTGTTCCTTTTTGAAACATTGTTAACCAATCCATCAAGTGTAAAAAGCCATATTATCTTGACTGGAAATAGTGTTAAAAATATACATGTTTCTCGAGGCAGACACTGAGATTTACTCGCTCCAGCGTGCCTATTATTCCTCACACACTATATTAGGACCAGTCAACCTTGAACGGATCTAAAACGGAACTTCTCAACAATTATAACCTGTTTGAACCCGCTTTCAGTATTTGATAGCTTCCGTTGCTCGTTTATTTTTAATTTGACCAAGTTTCATATCTCGTCGTGACCTTAGGTAAAATATGTGCACATATTTCGAACATGCGATTTTGTTACAACCGTGACGTCAAAGCGAAGATTTGTGCTGTGATTGTCATGCAATTTTGTACGTGATCTCTTAAAGGCGTGAGCATTGGCATTACCGCAAATATAATCTGAAGTGGCTCATTACCTCATGAGATTTCAACAAACCTTTATTATCTCTAGTGTTCCTCGTTTCGGATTTCTTAATATTTACGTTTTTCCAAGAAATTACATGTGCATGATATCTTGCGATACGTCAGCTTACGTCCACATGTAAATGAGCAGGGACCTTCAGTGTGTGTATAAACAAGATCTTGCTGAGTTTTGCTGTATTTTGTATATCAACTCCTATTCCAAATTCTTAGTAGACGAGAAACCTGGTTCAAAATTATTCTGATTGAAAACACAAATCCAAACTAAAAGCAGACAGGAAGAGAGACAATAACTTTAAACATAGATCTTTGATTTTCTCATTTTTCTCCCTTGATCAAGGGGATGAAAAGAGCAATTTCCATGTTGGCATCAATTCTCATAAATTTGGCTCAGTTGTTTTTAACCCTTAAGCTTGGAAGATCTGATTATTGATTCTACTCTTCAGCTGCAACACATTTCCCTTGGAAAAGTTATGAGAATTTGGTCATAGATCAAAATAGCAACTTCTAACTGATATGTTTAAATATTCCCATAATCTATTTCCTGAATAAAGTAGGGATATTATAGGGAGAAGTTGCAAGTTAATCACTTGTGGAAGGGTAACATTTGAGAGGGCAAAACATTTTTTTTTTCTTTTTCATTGAAGTGGAGGCCATGAACTTCCAGATCAGGGTAGATGTTGTAAGAACAGCCCAACAGAAAAACAGCTGATTCCCAGAAACAAATTAACCCTTTGAACCCAAAGATTGGGTTACAACTTCTCCATACTACCCTCACCATCGATTGGAAGGCAGGATATTTTCAAAAATTCATGTCTACTAGACATGATATGGGGTACTTTGCTACATCCTTTGGATAACTTAAAAAAAGCCTTGATAAAACATTTTTCTTTTTCTTTTTCTTTTTTTGTTTTGTTAACTGTAGGTGTAGAATCTCTACCTGATGATATGCAAAGGAATATTTCTCAGATGAGAGAGCTGGATCTTCATTATCAGGGTTTGTTAGCAGCATAAGATTTGGACCAGATGATCTAAATACTTGTGTGTTAAGTTTTCCTCATTTTTTAAATTTTTTAGGTATAAAAGTGTTATGTTTTCAATGTTTCAGAGAGGCTTAAAGAAATTGAAAGGCTTATCAACAGTTACTTTAAAGAAAAAGAGCCAGCAGCCAGGAGGAAATGCTTGATTCAAATTCAAAGACGACTTATCAGAAGTCAGGAATATGGGGATGATAAACTGCAGCTGGTTGGAAACATGATGGACTTGGTGAGCTGTTACTGACTTATAAGAAGTGTTTGCAATTTAATACAGTCTTGCTAAGAAAGCTGAGGAATCAACAGTCCCTGGAAATTATCCACAGTCCCTTATACATGTCTCACCATCATTGTTTCCATGTTTT
Source organism: Pocillopora verrucosa (assembly GCF_036669915.1). Taxonomy (NCBI): domain Eukaryota; kingdom Metazoa; phylum Cnidaria; class Anthozoa; order Scleractinia; family Pocilloporidae; genus Pocillopora; species Pocillopora verrucosa. The sequence goes on along the minus strand of NC_089324.1, from coordinate 16,499,506 downwards.
TGAAGTTAAAATCTGGGAAATTTATTTTTGAAGAGCTAATTACATCCTTTTGTGACCAATCCTGCCATGTTTTTCCACTTAAAACAGACTTTCTCACCATTAGGGGCTAATAAATCATTAACCCTTTAACTCCCAATTCTAATTTGTAATTCTCCTTACTGTCAACCATACAATTCTTATAATGTTAGTTCAGAGATTTTAGTATTGGATCAACTAATTATCCCCAAATTGATATTTTTCTTTATTCCTATCACTTATCTGGTTGACGTTGTATTGATATTTTAAGGAGAAATTCTGTCTTGGTCACTCATGGGAGCTAAAGGGTTAATTGTTAACATTTGCAATCTTACTTGGTCAGTTTGGAGTTAGAAAGTTTTGATCTGTGAGCAGTGTTCTCCTTTTCAGACAGAACCGGTAACATTTACTGCCTGTAGTACCTCTTATTACCATTTAAAATTGCTTGGAATTCTTGAAAATTCAACAGGTAAAAGGATTGCTTTACCAGTTCGAAAATTTATTTTACCTGTCATGCGTAAAATGAGGGAGAACACTGTGTGAGAATGTCTTAAAAGTTACATTCAAAAGGGAAAAATGCTATATTAAGGGTAAAAGACAGTCTTAAAAGAATTTCCTGTTATATCACAATATCACCTTCCACCAGATAGTTTCTGTCTGTGTTCTTATTACATTCATGGATTAATGTCTTTTTTTAAAGAAGAAGTTACTCATTAAACAACTTATAATTTAAATTTTGAACATGAAAGCAAACTTTTCAGTAATGAACACTAGTGAAGTAGTAGTGAAAATAAGGCCTGAAAAAATTCAGGCCTGTATGGGATTTGAACCCTTGACCTCTGTGATAGTGGTGCAGTGCACTACCAACTGAGCTGACAAGTCAACTGGGAGCTGGTCATTATGTTGGATTTAAACGAACCCTTGAAGTGATGAATAAATGACTATGAATATATGAAAATAATATACTGGTACGTGAACTGATTTTCTTATATATTTATGGTCATTTATTTGAATTTTGTTAATCACGTGTGCAGGTGGATACTCGTACTCGACAAATCGAAGTAGATGTGGAAAACCTGGACACGTACAGGAATGACGACATGCCACCTCTCTTAAAACCTGACGTTCAGCCAGGTACTATTATATTAACTGTCATCTCAGCTTTTATGAATTCATAACTTTTTAATGTGATTTAACCCTATCAAGTCATTTATCTTTAATTTAACCCTTTAACTCCCAGAAGTGATTAACATGGATATTCTCTGTATAATATCCTTACATTATCCAGCAAACAGGTAATGAGAATATTAAAACTTATCAGGTAGAAGTTTTTATCTTGATCTAACACTAAATTCTCCTAACAGTTTTACAAGGAAATGTGTACAGGTAGAGGCAAGAATTAACAATCATATCTTGGGAGTTCAAGGGTTAACTATATGAGTGACCAAAGATAAGTTCTCATTACAGTTTTGATAAAACATCAAGCAGAAAAGTGATGAGAGTTAAAAAGTATATCAATGAGGGGATTATGAGTTGATTCAATTCCAAATTCTCTAATTATCATCATAGGGATTGTTTAGGGAGAATTACTAATGAGATCTTGGGAGCAAATGGGTTAATTTGATTCAGCCCATCAACTCATTTATCTATTTCTTGGTAGAAAATAGGAACTTAAGAAGGGTGAAGTTCTTAACCCTTAAACTCCTAAGATCTGATTGTTAATTCTCCCCTCTTGTTCCTACACATTTCCTTGTAAATTAGTAACCAGAATTTGGTGTTAGATCAAGATAACAACTTCTACCTGATAAGTTTTAATATTCTCATTACCTGTTTGCTGGATAATGTAAGGATATTATAGGGAGAAGTTTAATGTTGATCACTTCTGGGAGTTAAGGGGTTAAGGGACAAAACTTAAACTTTCACTGTTACCAAGGGTACTGAATTCTTTGCAGTTAAGGTTCTTGCCATTTCTTATTTGAATTGTTTTGTCTTTCTGTCAGCCATTCTAGAAGAGCACCACTCAAAACCCGAGAAGACGAAAAGTAAGTCACTGTAAACATTCTTTTGGACACTACTGAAGAGACAGCTTTGCTAACCAACTGCCATCATTCTGACTAAATTTGATGATATTTCTTTTGGTAGGAAATCGACGGCAGCGTAACCATGACAAACACGAGCGTGACTCAGAGGGCAGAGGTGGGTCAAGTGGGGCAGGAGGCTCAGAGGTGGTCAAGCCTGTCAAGAAGAAGGCAAAGACCAATAGAAAGTAAGTTGTAGTGTGCATCATATTTTTGTGAGGTTAAGTTAAGAATTATTGAACAATAGATCTACAGTCATGGCATTAAATATGGGTTAATTCCCTCACAACTCTGATGACCAATTTATTAAAATTCTTGATGCACATTCAGTTGCAAAAATATCTAGGAAATGTTGTGATATCAATCATGTGTCCTAATTTAAAAAAGAGTAAATTTGATGGCTCAGTATTTAAGTTGCTATAAATATTTATTATAAATAATGGAAATTTAGCAGTAGACATTCCACTAGGTGGCTCTTCTTGTCCACTGTTTCCAGGTCAAATTGGAATATGGAATCTTAGTTTTTATGGAAGGAGGAAAACCAGAGAACAAACAGCAACAAACTCAACCCACATGTAACAACAGGTCTGGGAATCAAATCCAGGCCACAGCAGTGGGAGGCAAGCACTCTTGCCAAAGAGCCATCCCCACTTCTAAATTTCTATTATTTGACTAAAGTTACCATGATTTTCTTAACTTTAGGGGAAAATCAAAGAATCAAGACTCACCTACACCTGAGTATCCAATCGATCCAAATGAACCCACATACTGTTTGTGTAATCAGGTATGAAATTGTTCTTTAACCCTTTACACCCTAACATCAGTATGCATATTCTCCTTACTGTTCTCTATACATTTCCTAAGGTGCTGACAAGGATAATTTGTTTTATGATCAAGTACTTCTTTAGTTGGTGATCATTTCCTTCATTCTCATGACCTCAATATGTGATTCAAGGATGTTGTTGTGAGGAAAAATTAGATGCTTGTCACTCTTATGGTCAAAAGGTTAAGTTGATTAGCCTGCACTGCCAGGTATTTTTTGTTTACTATGAAGCCATGAAAATGAGTATCAGGACCATTTGTGTTCACCACTGCTGGATAGACGTCAAGTGTATGTAAATGATGGGATTTTAACTCCCACAAGTGACTAAGACAGATATTCTCCTCACACTATCAATACAATGTCAAGCAAGCAAGTGATGAGAAAAAAGAAAGTGTCAATTAGGGGATTATTAGTTAATTTGCACGTCGTAATGTGCAAATGAGGGTTGCAAAAGTCACCAGAGAAGATTGGACTTGGAATCTACCAACAGTTTCCACTACTTTATTCCAATTAAATGTTGGCGTAAAATGACAATTTTAGTAGTCACCTGTCAAAAATGAATCAGCAAAATTACATAATTGCCAACATTAAAATGACACCTTAGGACCTTTGGGTCTTAGACAAAGAAAAAGGAAGCTAATTGCAATTCAGTAAGGCGTTATTCCTGGCTCACAAGGTTTTCCCTTGTATTTTAAAAACTAAAAACGTTTAAAACGTTTCTGACATAAAACAAGGGCAGCAGAGAAAGATTGTTTTTCCTTCTGCTCATGCCCAGTCTCTCAGCGGTTGCTAGCTATGATTGACTTACTGAATAAAGGGCGATGAGGATTCCCACGCTAAATCGAGCTAACTTCGTATCAGAAGAGTGCAGAACATTGGTTGATCTAATTCCAAATGCTTCTAACTAACATGATATGAATTGCATGGCAGACAGTAGGGAGAATTACTTATGAGATCTTGGAAGTAAAGGGTTAAGACTTCATTTTGATAAGCTGTTATTTTACTGTAACACTGTAATATGGAGAGCGTTGCCTTGCCAATCTGTGTAACTAACTTTATGATGTTTCTTTCTGTACAGGTTTCATTTGGAGAAATGATTGGGTGTGATAATGAAGAGGTAAACCTTTACTTCTATTATATTTATGTGACATTTTTGTTAAATTTGATTTTAAAAAATTCAAGAAATGGTGGGAGAGACTAGAATCACCAGCTTTTTAATATTATTTTATCAAAGAAACCTGATGTTTACTATTCTTTTACCACTTTTTTCAACAGTGTCCCATAGAATGGTTTCATTTTCAGTGCGTGGGACTCACTACCAAACCAAAAGGAAAATGGTAAGTTTGTCTTTGATAGAATGTCTGCCGTAGTAGCCTAAGTTTCCTATCACTCACTTAAATTTCATGACGTTCATTTGGTACAGTTTGGTCAATAAATGCTCTCATTCAAAAAATCTATCCTCCCTCAAAAAATTTTAAAAAATGTATTCATGAGAAACAATTAAATCCACGGCTACAATACATAAGGCGTGCCAACCCCTTTTGTGTACCTTTATGAAGAACAAATATTCGGTAGTTTTCCATTTTCTATCAAGATTCAAAGTTTTTAAACTCTTTTACTCCAGAGATCACCAGCTCTTCATCTCTGGAATCCTTTAAGAAAAAAAGTTAAAATTGTTATTTTCAGTAACTTCTAATTCAACTATGGACTACAGACTATTATATGGCTTGTTAACACATTATTTTGTTCTATCTGTTATCTACTACTTGTGTGGGAACCTAAGCTTCCAAGCCTTAATAATTGTCATCAGGTTTCCGCGCTAATTTTGTTCTTCATCAATTTTTGCAAATTGTAGTAAGTCCCATCTGGGGCTCGGATTTTTTCTATTAAAAATTGTTTCATCTTTATATTATATATATTGGCACAATAAAATAAAAGGATAAAATTAATGAATAAAGGTGGTTGGGAAGGGGCCCTATTACTACCCATGTAAGCTTGTGGTTGCCATGTTCCAGCCAATAGCGTTGCTCCATCTTTCTGTATATGAACCCCACACAACAAACAATTGCTGTATTTGCTCTGATGAAGAGGCTAACGCTAGAAACGTCAGCTTAAGAAACTCTTTATGGTGGCCAATTTGTATCATCAACTCAGTTGATTAAACCAAATTATCTTAACTGTGGAGAGAGTTACATGTTTGTAAAGATGGCTTAAATTGAAAGAAAAGAAAGTCGCAGCTCGTAGGAATTGACTGAATCCGTTGAATATTGGAATTACGGATATCACTAACTGCCCATGCTTTCTTTCAAGGTACTGCCCCAAATGCACAAACGAACGGAAGAGAGAGAGAAGCTGTCTGAGATAATCGTCTGGATTGTCTTTGTGAATACTGCAGAATTTGAACTTTTTATTTGACTCCTAGAGGAACCCTTTGAAGAATATTCTTCTCTAAGCCATCAGCTGCAATTAAGGAAAACTTCTTTATCTTAGAGAAAAAATTTAGATGTTTTCGATAGTCAATTCAAGGATGTTACTTTATTTCGGATAACTAAATCATCTTGTGATAGAATTATATGCAGTTCTTTGGTTTTAGTTAGCGTTATTTGTATCTAGATTTCTATAGTATTTATTTAACATTTACTTGCACTTGTTTTATCACTATGAAAATACACGTAGATAAATTTGTAGTGTTATTAAGTATTTTAAGATATAGTGCCCATCGAAATAAGTTTATGTCTTTACGTTAATGGCATCTTTGGAACTTCTGGCGGGAATAGTTGAAATCAAGCGTTTGCGCGACCTTGCGGTGAGCGCGGGCAAAGGAGGAAAGCGCGGGAAAAATAGGCCGCTAATGGCAAGCTTTGAAAAACAAGAGCAACAGACTTCACCAGGCCATCATTTGCTGAGCTTATTAAAGGCTATTGCAGAGCTAATCACAGAAAAAACAAAATGGCTACTCGGTTAGTGTTGTTTCTCCTAAAAGTGATATCTTAAATTATAAAGTTTGTGATGTGCGGCTTGTTTGAGGGTCGACCTTTTGTTGGTAAAGAAGCGTAGTTTTTGGCGAATATTCCTTTGTTAAAGCTATCATGAGTTTCAAAGTTGTAAAGACCAGGTCCATTGTCGTGTCAAGACTCTTGACAAGGGGTGACCCCTTGGTTTTGATCTCATGTGACTACATCACTGTCATGCCAACCACCAATAGTCCTTTCGTTCTCTGTTCTTCTCATGAGACTTAAGGGATGACTTTGAAGTGATACCACGTGATGCTTCGGAGCGCTGGTAGCTAAAACCGTGGACTCAATTTTCAAGCCCCTTTTTTTCGGGATGGCTGCCGTAAGCTCTCGCTTGTTCCTACCAGAACTGTTTGCTTGGTGCCCATACTGTTTTGTATCGGAAAGCAATTATATGTAATATTGTAAATTGTAAAAATTAGAAGTTGTTTGGTAACGTGAAATATAACACATACCTCAATGAAATGTTTAATTTTTTCCTGGCTTTGTTAGTATTAATTCTTAACCTTCAGACAAGATGCAGTTGCTAGCCCATGTAAACTGGTGAGGTTTTGTTTTTCTTTTTGTGTTCTTGCTTAATTACTTTCACTGTGTTAACCAGTTCGAGAGTAGCTAATTGTCATACCATGTTAAATTTAATTAGACCAGTTAAGGGGTGTCGCTGGTTTTACACTTATATATGGATGTTTACTGCACGCAATGAAAGTGAAAAAATATTCTTTGTGTCTTTAATCAGTGCACAAAATATGATAAACATACACAAATGAACCAATTCATAAGAGTGTCCGATGATAATTGAGGTCAAGATCGTTGTTAAAGTTGCGTAAAGGGCGGCAGTCGGAGTAGACAACTTACTTTCTTACGATACTTTGAAGATGGGGATCAATCTAGTTTCGAGGCATGCGATTTTACTAATTATTTTCTATTATTTGTTATTCTTCTATCATTATTTTTTGGTTGTCTATCGTCGAGCCGCCGGGCAAAGATTTTCAGGCAGGTGTTACTCAATGAAGCAAAGTATGCAACGCGCGAGTAGTGTTCACACTTGGTATTGCGAGTGGAACTCATTAAATGGATTTATTAATATCTTGAAACGCCCATAAGACTTACCATTCGACACATTAAGTAAGGTGATGAAAAATTTTAATGATTTTTAGAGAAAAAAAAGCTAGATCGTCAATATTATTCAAGGTGTCTTTCTTAGACTTCATAACCATTTGTTATCCGATGTCGAAAACTTAAAGGTAACTTTAGTGTTTTATCCACTATTGATTTTAGCAGTTTTGGAATCTAAAGCTATAATGGTAAGTAAATCTCATTTTTGCTTTCTTTTTTTTTTTTAGTTTCTCCATGATGAATTTTTTTGCTCGCTCATAAAAGGCCGGCGTAGCTGGCTGGTTCTTGTGGCATTCAGTATATCTCGTCAGCTTGTATGTTATGTTTACCCATTTCAGGTTCAGGGGATTTGCCAGCTTTATCTATTGTAAATTATACGTAAATGTTCACGTGAATAAGTGGAAATTTGAAATAAACAGTTCTCTAGTTTATTATCCCATGACCTGAAATGGGTAAACAAAACAGAAAAGCTAAAAAGGTCTATTTGATGCTCAGCGCGTTTGCGTTTTTGGCGCGAAGATTTATAACCTACAACCGACCTCTACATCACACACAGCACACATAATGCACCTGCATTGATAAAGTAGCCGATTTATATCTAATCGTGATAACATTTTCGTAGAAAAAAGCAAAAACTGAGAGGAAAAAGCCAAATGTTCAATCGATTCCAAAAATTACATAAAGATATAGATGCTACTGCCGTTTGCTTTTGTTATATGCTAATTCATTCTAATTTAGCTTTTTCGTATAACTTTTCCGCATATTAGGCGTACGTATACGAAAAAAAATTTGTTTTAACATTCAACAGGCGATGGCTCATCTTTGGAAGCTCCTCTCGTTGCTTTTCATGGAATTTCAGTGGTTTGTTTTATCTGCTGCTTCAGGATATTTGGGTGAGTAAAAATGACAATAACAAAAACAAGTTTATTTGATTAACCAAGTGGACGTTGAAGATACAGGGAAAACCACAAAATACTCTATTTTATTATGAAAAGCTTCTTAGATAGATTCAAGACACACGCTTAATTTTTTTTCATGATATTTTACAAGAAGTTTCATTGAACTTCCTTGCTCACGTGTTCGCTCGCTAACTCATTGACCCAGGGAATCTGGGAATCTTATCAACCATTTTAAGGACTTAAAATTAATAAATGACACAAAATAATTAAACATCATCAAATTATGGACTGATTATGTTTTCGGGTCAGATATTTTGACTGTAGCTTAGTTACGTAGCATGTAAAGCATTTTTTTCTGTCCCATGATCGGCGATAACCAAGAATTAACTTAGATTTGATCAAGACAGAATTATTTTGGTCTGTCTTCAGATTTTTTTTTCGGTTTTAGGCCGCCTTTAGGAATCAGGTTTGCTCTCATGTCGGGATGTAAAAGTAGTCAAAAAACTTCGCTTCTTCGAAGCTCTTTTACCTGGACTTAAAGCACGTTACCATTTGGCAGAGCCGGCTAACCATCCAAAACTTCCAACCGTTTTCACGGTAGAAAATTTTGTTGTATGATAAGGACTGTTCGACAAGATAAACCGTTCACATAAATTTTGTCCAGCGTTTGAATCATGGATTTTTGTGAAAATTAAGAAATGTGCAAAAGATACAGGGCTCATTAGTCAATTGTAACAATAGAATAGATGTTTATTCAAATGCACTTGAATAGATGTATCATGTAATTACAAACGTAAATCAAAGCAGGGACGACTCTATTGTTAACAACAAGAGATGATTGGTGGATTCAGGTCATGTGACACTACCGTATCCTAATCAGTGATACGGCAGTGTCACATGACCTGAATCTACCAAACAGGGTACGTTATATCCGTTTTCGTCCGAAAACTCGCCAGAGCCACATGTCCATGAGGGTGGAGGTCTATGGATGCAAAGGTACTGTTTAAAAAGAGACTTCATCAGATACCTTACACGAAGTTTTATATGAGTGCTCCATTGCCGGCACCAACTAATCCTCTACCCAGACCCTACCGTGTAACTAAAATGTAACAAACGCTTGACCGTGGAAAGTCTGGGTACGAGATAAGGCACGGGTCATCGTTAATTTTACAACAAATGTTCCATCAGATTTAATTACAAAAATTATATATATATATCCGGCATTCTGAAGTAGGATTATACTCTCGATAATCCATTTGTGTAAAGTTATTTTGTTCCTGCTTAACCCTGTAACCGCAAAGAGTGACTAGCATCTAATTTCTCTTTACAATATCACCCCTGAATCAAACGTTAAGGTTGAGAGAAAATAAGGAAATAATCATCATCTGAAGAAACTCTTGATTATTAAACAAATTCTCCCTATCAGCACCTTAGTAAATGTATAAAGAACAGTATGCATGGAGAATCTGGATACTGATGTTAGAGTGAAAAGGGCTTAAAGCTTTGCTGCTCAAACAGAGTTATTTTCTTTTCTGTTGAAAAATGTCAACTCATCGCTGTTCACATACGTTATGCTGAATGAATGAAGGGATAATTTTCTTTTCAGAGTGTGGTGCTGCGTCGGTGAGTGTGGGAGGGGGGTGGGTATTACCGGATTATTCCTGATTTGATAATGTTAATTGGCCTCATAGTTTTCTAAAGCTGAAATGGTGTCCGACCAGACTAAATTATTCGGAAGTTTAGCCATTGCAACCACTAGAGATAGTTAACGCATCCAGTCATTCGAAAAATCCACAATAAAAAGTTGATATCGTTTTTCGATCGATGTCCTCTTCATTGTTGCTGTCCTGATTGCTTAAAATCCCCAACTACTGTACATCGGCAGGTATATCGTTTTTAATCTAATCTGCCTCCCACCCGGTCTGTCCCGATTACATTTGCAGATTGTAAAGGAGCTCTCGGCATGGAAAGCGGAGCGATCACTGACTTACAGCTAAGCGCTTCTTCAGAATATAACTCTGGGCACTCCGTTTTAAGTGGTAGACTAAACGTAGAGTACCAAGCAGGGGCGTGGTGTGCTGGAACCCATGATGACAACCAGTGGCTCCAGGTTGATCTACTGAGCAGGCACAGAATAACAGGAGTTGCCACTCAAGGAAGGACGGGAAGGTATGGGCAGTGGGTGACAAAGTACAAGCTCCAGTACAGTGATAATGGAATGAACTTTCAATATTACATGGAGCATGGAAAAACGACACACAAGGTAAGGTTAGGTCGCGTAACTGATAACTTTTTACTTCGCAACATACGCAGGGAAATGATTTCACATTAACGAATCTATGTTTTAATGTATCTTGGGTAGAAAGAGCAGAATCTATTCAAAATGAGATTTGACCGTAGCCACAATTTCCGTCCAACAGCATGTTTGACGGTTTAGCCATCTCTCGCAAATCTAATTTAAATGGCCTTCCCTGTTCTTACTGGATCGATAATTTTCATCGAATATTTTACTTTAGTAGCAGACGTTTGATCGTTTATCCACCCTGTGTTACGTGAAAAAAAACGACTTAGAGCGAAAATGTTTGATCATTTCGTCTGTCCGGTCATTCGTCCGTCCTTCGGTTTGTTCATTCGTCCATTCGCTCGATCGTTCGATCGTCGGTCGGTCGGTGGGTCGTTAACTCGTTCGTTTGCTCTTTTCTTCGATCGGTCGTTGGCTCGTTGGCTCGTTAACTTGTTCGCTCGTTCGCTCGTTCGCTCGTTCGCTCGTTCGCTCGTTCGCTCGTTCGCTCGTTCGCTCGTTCGCTCGTTCGCTCGTTCGCTCGTTCGCTCGTTCGCTCGTTCGCTCGTTCGCTCGTTCGCTCGTTCGCTCGTTCGCTCGTTCGCTCGTTCGCTCGTTCGCTCGTTCGCTCGTTCGCTCCATCGGTTGCTCAGTTACTTAAAAAGGGCTTCGTTTCAATGGAGTTCGTATTACTCAACGGACTTTGTTCAAAAGAGTCTCAAGGTAAAACAATCATCATCACTTTTTAAAGGCAAAGACCTTTAAGAGCGTTTCACCAAAAACAGACGGACATCTGATTCCATATCATGCACCTAGGGATTAATCGCTCATATTTAGTGGAACTCTCAAGAAGACGTGAACTTTCGAGATAGAACGAAAAAAAATTTGCCATTAAATGCAAGCGAAAATTAATCATATTACCTACTACCAGAAGGAGCTAAATTATTTCCTACGATTTCCCTACGGTTTAGGAATTTGATGGGAACACCGATCAGGACACGGTAGTGGCACATGACCTGAATCCACCCATCAGGGCACGTTATATCCGTTTCCGTCCGAAAACTCACCATGGCCACATGTCCATGAGGGCGGAGCTCTATGGATGCAAAGGTACTGTTTAAAAAGAGACTTCATCAGTGTCTATACCTGTAGCACGATTTCAATGCCCCATTTCTCGCACCAATTACCGTTAATTTTGCGACAAATGTCCTATATTGAATTACAAAAAACAAGGTATCCAGCATTTTAAAGAGGAGTTTAACGGTCGCTTCCCGTTTTTGATCGTGTGAAGTTATTTGATTGTTACTGTAATGAAATCACGGCTTTCCCGCTCAACACCCCCCCACCCCTCTCTCCCTTATCTCATACCTAGATCCTAGTTGTAACTGTTACAACTTCTTGGCCGTGGAGGGTCTGGGTACCAAACAACCTCTCCCCACCCCACTCAAACGGGTAAACTTTGGTGTTTAGCCTCTCCTCCCTCCACACAATTCTAGAGAACGGTAACCAAAACGAGTTTCTGTGATAATAAATAACCGTTTGATGAGAACAGAGTATCCATGATTTGCAGGAGGGGACTGTTTTTTGCGTATTTGGGATAGCACCAGTTGAGGGGACACGATCCCTGGCACTATCCCCATTTTTTTCCAA